>NC_091342.1:8919234-8984234 GCF_038502225.1 Cherax quadricarinatus | reverse complement strand
ATCCCCCTTATGTGTGCTGGGAGGCAGTTGAACCAGTGACCACAGGGAGAGTACCAGCCTGTAAGAGTGACCACAGGGAGAGTACCAGCCTGTAAGAGTGACCATAGGGAAAATACCTACCAGTAAGAGTGATAACAAGAAGGGAAGGGATCATTCACCTGCCTAGGTGTGCCCTGCACCTGGCTCGGGGCAGGTGCAGGGCACCTGAAGCCTGGCAGGGCACCAGGCGTGACTGTGGACACACACACACACACACACACACACACACACACACACACACACACACACACACACATACATACATACACACACACATACATACACACACACACACACGTGTGTGTGTGTGTGTGTGTACTCACCTAATTGTACTTACCTAATTGTGGTTGCAGGGGTCGAGACTCAGCTCCTGGCCCCGCCTCTTCACTGACCGCTACGGTGTGTGTGTGTGTGTGCATCGTAAAATAGAGAGATTATTTGTGTTGGTAATGTGATTCTCTCTCTCTCTCTCTCTCTCTCTCTCTCTCTCTCTCTCTCTCTCTCTCCCAACGTTATGAAAATGAAATAAGAAGAATTCAATGAAAAATATTGTAAAGAGAGAGGATGAACAAAAGATAAGAGCAAAGAGATATATAGGAGACTTAGGAGAGGAGTAAGAGGAGGAGGAGTAGGATGAAGAGGAGGAGGGGTAGGAGGAATAGGAGGAGAAGGAGGAAGAGGCGGCTGACGCACCTGTCGCTGCTGTCACAGCAAAACGACCACACTGCTACCGGTCCATGTTGCCATACAAGCGGGCCAGTGTCCGAAATCGGACCAATCCCCTCCTCTCACTGCCCTGCTGAACCATCATCATCCACGACATCACTCGTAACCTTGACGTCTTAAAGCGGTCGCTGCGTGCGTCGGACGTGGCCGTAGACCTCGTAGATAGCCTGTCGTAACTGTCGCAACTCTGTCGCAACCTTCTTCTAAGGGAATCTTTTTCGCTTCGGTGGTTACCACTTATAAAATACTGAGCCTAATTAGGGCAGGTGCAAAAGGTGTCCTTGGTAGATACCTCTGGATAATTAGTAAGTCGTTGTGAGTCGTCCACACCCTCCCCTTTGTTATCGTTGTGGTCGTTGTGAAGGTCGTTGGGGCAAGTCGATTAATTTCTCATGTCGTCTAGCAGTGGGTTCATTTGCTTCTGTAGTATATTTTCCCTTTCCCCTTTGTCGTTTACTCCCTCTTCCCTAGTATCTAGTCGTTATGGCGGTCGTGTGGTCGTTGCGAAGGTCGTCTGTTTATGAGTGCGTCTTAGCGTCAAAATACATCCTGTTGTGATGCGGCGGCAACAATGCCACAGTGTGAATCACACTTCCCACACGACCTACACCCCATGTACACCCCCAGACAGCCTACACCCCATGTACACCCCCAGACAGCCTACACCCCATGTACACCCCCAGACAGCCTACACCCCATGTACACCCCCAGACAGCCTACACCCCATGTACACCCCCAGACAGCCTACACCCCATGTACACCCCCAGACAGCCTACACCCCATGTACACCCCCAGACAGCCTACACCCCCTGTACACCCCCAGACAGCCTACACCCCATGTACACCCCCAGACAACCTACACCCCATGTACACCCCCAGACAGCCTACACCCCATGTACACCCCCAGACAGCCTACACCCCATGTACACCCCCAGACAGCCTACACCCCATGTACACCCCCAGACAGCCTACACCCCATGTACACCCCCAGACAGCCTACACCCCATGTACACCCCCAGACAGCCTACACCCCATGTACACCCCCAGACAGCCTACACCCCATGTACACCCCCAGACACCCTACACCCCATGTGCCTACACCCCATGTACCCCCAGACAGCCTACACCCCATGTACACCCCCAGACAGCCTACACCCCATGTACACCCCCAGACAGCCTACACCCCATGTACACCCCCAGACAGCCTACACCCCATGTACACCCCCAGACAGCCTACACCCCATGTACACCCCCAGACAGCCTACACCCCATGTACACCCCCAGGCAGCCTACACCCCATGTACACCCCCAGACAGCCTACACCCCATGTACACCCCCAGACAGCCTACACCCCATGTACACCCCCAGACAGCCTACACCCCATGTACACCCCCAGGCAGCCTACACCCCATGTACACCCCCAGACAGCCTACACCCCATGTACACCCCCAGACAACCTACACTCCATGTACACCCCCAGACAGCCTACACCCCATGTACACCCCCAGGCAGCCTACACCCCATGTACACCCCCAGACAGCCTACACCCCATGTAAACCCCCAGACAGCCTACACCCCATGTACACCCCCAGACAGCCTACACCCCATGTACCCCCCCAGACAGCCTACACCCCATGTTCACCCCCAGACAGCCTACACCCCATGTACACCCCCAGAAAGCCTACACCCCATGTACACCCCCAGACAGCCTACACCCCATGTACACCCCCAGACAGCCTACACCCCATGTACACCCCCAGACAGCCTACACCCCATGTTCACCCCCAGACAGCCTACACCCCATGTACACCCCCAGACAGCCTACACCCCATGTACACCCCCAGACAGCCTACACCCCATGTACACCCCAGACAGCCTACACCCCATGTACACCCCCAGACAGCCTACACCCCATGTACACCCCCAGACAGCCTACACCCCATGTACCCCCCCAGACAGCCTACACCCCATGTACACCCCCAGACAGCCTACACCCCATGTTCACCCCCAGACAGCCTACACCCCATGTTCACCCCCAGACAGCCTACCCCCCCTGTACACCCCCAGACAGCCTACACCCCATGTACACCCCCAGACAGCCTACACCCCATGTACACCCCCAGACAGCCTACACCCCATGTACACCCCCAGACAGCCTACACCCCATGTACACCCCCAGACAGCCTACACCCCATGTACACCCCCAGACAGCCTACACCCCATGTACACCCCCAGACAGCCTACACCCCATGTTCACCCCCAGACAGCCTACACCCCATGTACACCCCCAGACAGCCTACACCCCATGTACACCCCCAGACAACCTACACCCCCAGACAGCCTACACCCCATGTACACCCCCAGACAGCCTACACCCCATGTTCACCCCCAGACAGCCTACACCCCATGTTCACCCCCAGACAGCCTACACCCCATGTACACCCCCAGACAGCCTACACCCCATGTACACCCCCAGACAGCCTACACCCCATGTTCACCCCCAGACAGCCTACACCCCATGTACACCCCCAGACAGCCTACACCCCATGTTCACCCCCAGACAGCCTACACCCCATGTACACCCCCAGACAGCCTAAACCCCATGTACACCCCCCAGACAGCCTACACCCCATGTACACCCCCAGACAGCCTACACCCCATGTACACCCCCAGACAGCCTACACCCCATGTACACCCCCAGACAGCCTACACCCCATGTACACCCCCAGACAGCCTACACCCCATGTACACCCCCAGACAGCCTACACCCCATGTTCACCCCCCGACAGCCTACACCCAATGTACACCCCCAGACAGCCTACACCCCATGTACACCCCCAGACAGCCTACACCCCATGTTCACCCCCAGACAGCCTACACCCCATGTACACCCCCAGACAGCCTACACCCCATGTACACCCCCAGACAGCCTACACCCCATGTTCACCCCCAGACAGCCTACACCCCATGTTCACCCCCAGACAGCCTACACCCCATGTACACCCCCAGACAGCCTACACCCCATGTTCACCCCCAGACAGCCTACACCCCATGTACACCCCCAGACAGCCTACACCCCATGTACACCCCCAGACAGCCTACACCCCATGTACACCCCCAGACAGCCTACACCCCATGTTCACCCCCAGACAGCCTACACCCCATGTACACCCCCAGACAGCCTACACCCCATGTACACCCCCAGACAGCCTACACCCCATGTTCACCCCCAGACAGCCTACACCCCATGTTCACCCCCAGACAGCCTACACCCCATGTACACCCCCAGACAGCCTACACCCCATGTACACCCCCCGACAGCCTCCACCCCATGTTCACCCCCCAGACAGCCTACACCCCATGTACACCCACAGACAGCCTACACCCCATGTACACCCCCAGACAGCCTACACCCCATGTTCACCCCCAGACAGCCTACACCCCATGTACACCCCCAGACAGCCTACACCCCATGTACACACCCTGTCAGCCTACACCCCATGTTCACCCCCAGACAGCCTACACCCCATGTACACCCCCAGACAGCCTACACCCCATGTACACCCCCAGACAGCCTACACCCCATGTACACCCCCAGACAGCCTACACCCCATGTACACCCCCAGACAGCCTACACCCCATGTACACCCCCAGAGAGCCTACACCCCATGTTCACCCCCAGACAGCCTACACCCCATGTACACCCCCAGACAGCCTACACCCCATGTACACCCCCAGACAGCCTACACCCCATATACACCCCCAGAGAGCCTACACTATACACCCCACACAACCTACACTGTACACCCCACTCGACCTGTACACCACACACACATACGTTACAAAACAACCTACACTCCACGTACAGCACATGCCACGTACAGTACAGCCTATGTACACTCTACCCAGCGTCCGCTACACCTGCCTGTACCCAGGTGCACCTGTTCAGGGGTATCGTCATGCACGGCTGCTGTGCAATGCCAAGGACGATGGCCTCCCTCTGTGATGTTTCAGGTGTGTGCACGTCAGCCACACACACCTGCCCTTCCTCAGGGACATCTCTCACTCAGCTACCTGGTCAGCTACCCAGCTATCTGGTCAGCCACACAACTATCTGGTCAGCCGTTCCATCTACCTGGTCAACTATTTACCTACCTGGTCAAGTATTCAGCTGCCTGGTCAGCTACCCAGCTGTCTGGTCAGCTACCCAGCTATCTGGTCAGTCACCCAGCTACCTGGTAATTCACCCAGCTACCTGACCATCCACCCAGGAACTTGGTCATCCACCCAGGTACCTACCTCAACTACCTAGTCAACCACCGAGCTACGTGATCAACCACCCAGCTACCAAGTCAACCACCCAGCCTCTAGTAACAGGATAGATTTACATGAATGTGTATACATAGCTACACAGCAATAAGTACTGGCCAGTAGCACAAGTGAGTACTCGATTTCGGCCGAACACGGAGGCCGTCATCAGAGGAACCGACACCAACAAATTCAGAGACATCACATGTCTAGAGGGGACAAATACCTTAGAGATTAACGTTGAATCATAGTGATGTGTTGAATGTTCAACACTAGGCTGGACTCACCTGAGAACTGATTCTCTGTCTGTCTGTCTGTCTCTCTGTCTGTCTCTCTGTCTGTCTGTCTCTCTGTCTGTCTCTCTCTCTCTCTCTCTCTCTCTCTCTCTCTCTCTCTCTCTCTCTCTCTCTCTCTCTCTCTCTCTCTCTCTCTCTCTCACCTTTTCTTTTTAAAAGCGGCATCCCCCTTTTTATCCCCTTTTCTCCACTTCTGTTTATCTGTTTAATGTCCTCCCACTAGATCCCTTCTTCTGTTCCACTTGTTCCACGGATCCTCGCTTCCACCTTCTTGTTCCTTTTGTTCCTCATATCCAAGTGTTCCTTCCTTTCCTTCGCTTTCTTCGCTTCCTTCCCTTCTCCCTCCTTTCATCTTTCCATCCACTGTCTCTGTATATTCATTCCTTCCTCTCACCTTCCTACCTCTTGCAGTTCATCTCTCGTTCCTTCCATACCCTCCCTCCTTCTCTCTTCTCTCCCTCTCCCTCCTTCTCTCCCTCCCCTCCCAGTCCAAAACAATAAGACACCATAATATCAGTATTCTCTTCCTGCCCTTTCTTTCTGCCTCTTCCTTGCCTATTCATCTTTTCTTCCTCTTCTTTCACGTTTCCTCTCAGCCTCTGTCCCCACGTCCACGTTTGTGACTCCGCCACTACTACTACTACTAGTACTATTACTACTACTACCACTACTACTACAACCATTACTACCACTACTACGACCATTACTACTACTACCACGACCATTACTACTACTACCACTACTACTACAACCCTTACTACTACTACCACTACTACTACGACCATTACTACTACTACCATTACTACCACCACTACCACCACCACTACTACTACAACCATTAATACTACTACCACTATTACCACCACTACCACCACTGCTACTACTACTACTATTACTACTACTACCACCATTACTACTACTACTACTACCACTGTTACTACTGCTACTACCATTACTACTACTACCACTACCACTGCCACTACTACTACTACCATTACTACTACTTCTACTACTACTGCTACTAATACTACTACCATTACTACTACCATTGCTACTACCATTGCTACTACCATTGCTGCTACTACCACTGCTGCTACTACCACTGCTGCTACTACCACTGCTGCTACTACTACTACTACCACTGCTACTGCTACCATTACTACTACCACTGTTACTACTACCATCACTACTACCACTACTACTACGACCATTACTACTATTACCACTACGTGCCATTACTAATACTACCACTACGATCATTACTACTACATCATTTACCTCTCATGTGTCCCCGTGGTCTGACAGTTAGGTTGATCAAACCATTGGTGGCTAAACGCGTCTTCCTGGTCTCCTGCGTTGTTCATTATGCGTTTTTCCGTCTATCTTCCTCTTGTATTCCATGTCTGTGTTTGCTCTTTCTTCTCCTTCTTCTTTCGTTTCTTCTTTTGTTCCATCTTCGTTTTGCATATATGTTTTGTTTCATTCATTATGTTTTGTTCCATCTTTGTTTTGTTCCATCTTCTGTTTTCCTCTTTATCCTCCTTTGTCTTATTTTTCTTCCGTTCATAATTTTTAGTTTATCTGTTTTGAAAAGATTGTACCCAAAAAACTGAGGAAAAAATTGGTGGAAGACAGACTAAGAGGAAAGGGAAGGATCCATTGGGAGATAGGAGTGATGGATAAAGGAGGGGGCAGTGGTAGGGGCGGAGAGGGGGAGGTGGGAGATGTGGAGGGGTTAAATGGAGAGAGAGAGAAAGGAGTTAAAGTTAAGGAAGGAGATATGGAGAGGGAGGGAGAAGGAGTTGAGAAGAGAGGAAAGGATTAAGGAAAGGGGGAGAGTTAAGGGGAAATGGAAAGGGAAAAGGGGGAGGGGGCAGAGAAAGGGGAAGTTCATCAGGAGGCAGGTAGCCGGATACGCACTTGTGCTGGTATCCGGTGAAGGGTCTTCCGGCGTTCTCTCTCTCTCTCTCTCTCTCTCTCTCTCTCCCTCTCTCTCTCTCTCTCTCTCTCTCTCTCTCTCTCTCTATCTATCTATCTATCTATCTATCTATCTATCTCTCTATCTATCTATCTATCTCTCAACATGTGTCACAAGCAAATTTAGAATATTTGCTTAATATGTCTATTATCTTATTTTCATTCTTAAGAAGCTTTGCATATCACATAGGTTATTATACTGTCTGTGTATTCCTCAGTAAGTGGACAGTTAAGCAGTGTTCATTATAGTGACCATAAGACTAGCCACATATTTTTTCATTTAGTTTGATTATCGTCAGTGTATCTGCCAGCAGCACTTATAACCAAGCCAGAGCCTGGCTGCTACAACAGTCAGTGTTCGCATTACAAGTTGCTACATGAACGTACATATCTACGTTCATGTTATCATAGTGGGTTATAGATCTACACAGGCTTCTAACTGCTTTCCCATGACATTCAGATTTATTATTTGCTTCTCTGTTAATATTATTCCTAATGTTAGACACAAACTAGAAGATGTATTCAACTTCTTCCTTCAGGGTTGTTTCTTCATTTAATTAAGTTTGTCATGAAGGAGAAATTCACTGTGATGAACATCGTAAGAGTTATATATGAATTACTTTTTCACTGATTTTTGAGTTTCAGTAACTGGCTTCTCCAGTGAGCACGTTGTTAGGGTCATTATGTAACTCAAGAGTCCTCTATGATAGCTTCTCCAGTGAACACGTTGTCAGGGTCATTATGTGGCTCAAGAGTCCTCTATGATAACATAGAATCAGGAATAATCATAATCACGTTCAGTGTTATAAGTTATCTTTAGTGCCATCAGGATGACAGACGATTCAGTTTGCAGTGTAGACGCACAGTTGTTAATTCTTATACCTAACTCAACATACTCCCTATGGTTGTCATGTAGGGAGGTGACAACAAGAGCAGATGCAGCCCTGCCAGTGGACTCCTGCTGCAGGTGACAACAAGAGCAGATGCAGCCCTGCCAGTGGACTCCTGCTGGAGGTGACAACAAGAGCAGATGCAGCCCTGCCAGTAGACTCCTGCTGGAGGTGACAACAAGAGCAGATGCAGCCCTGCCAGTGGACTCCTGCTGCAGGTGACAACAAGAGCAGATGCAGCCCTGCCAGTGGACTCCTGCTGGAGGTGACAACAAGAGCAGATGCAGCCCTGCCAGTGGACTCCTGCTGCAGGTGACAACAAGAGCAGATGCAGCCCTGCCAGTAGACTCCTGCTGCAGGTGACAACAAGAGCAGATGCAGCCCTGCCAGTAGACTCCTGCTGGAGGTGACAACAAGAGCAGATGTAGCCCTGCCAGTAGACTCCTGCTGCAGGTGACAACAAGAGCAGATGCAGCCCTGCCAGTAGACTCCTGCTGGAGGTGACAACAAGAGCAGATGCAGCCCTGCCAGTAGACTCCTGCTGGAGGTGAGGACAAGAGCAGATGCAGCCCTGCCAGTAGACTCCTGCTGGCCTGCTGGACAGATGCAGCCCTGCAGACTCCCTAGAGGTGACAACAAGAGCAGATGCAGCCCTGCCAGACTCCTGCTGGAGGTGATAACAAGAGCAGATGCAGCCCTGCACTCCTGCTGAAGGTGACAACAAGAGCAGATGCAGCCCTGCCAGTAGACTCCTGCTGCAGGTGAGCAGATACAGCCCTGCCAGTAGCACTGGAGGTGACAACAACAGCAGATGCAGCCCTGCCTGTCGTTGACGAAGTATAAACAACAGCAGATGCAGCCCTGCCTGCCGTTGAGGAAGTGAAAACAAGAGCAGATGAGCCCTGCAGACTCCTGCAGCCCTGCCAGTAGACTCCTGCAGATGCAGCCCTGCCAGTGGACTCCTACTGGAGTGACAAGAGCAGATGCAGCCCTGCCAGTAGACTCCTGCTGGAGGTGACAACTAGAGCAGATGCACAGTAGAACAAGAGCAGATGACAACAAGAGCAGCCCTGCCAGTAGACTCCTGCTGACAACAAGAGCAGATGCAGCCCTGCCAGTAGACTCCTGCTGGAGGTGACAACAAGAGCAGATGCAGCCCTGCCAGTAGACTCCTGCTGGAGGTGACAACAAGAGCAGATACAGCCCTGCCAGTAGACTCCTGCTGGAGGTGACAACAAGAGCAGATGCAGCCCTGCCAGTAGACTCCTGCTGGAGGTGACAACAAGAGCAGATGCAGCCCTGCCAGTAGACTCCTGCTGGAGGTGAGGACAAGAGCAGATGCAGCCCTGCCAGTAGACTCCTGCTGGAGGTGACAACAAGAGCAGATGCAGCCCTGCCAGTAGACTCCTGCTGCAGGTGACAACAAGAGCAGATACAGCCCTGCCAGTAGACTCCTGCTGGAGGTGACAACAAGAGCAGATGCAACCCTGCCAGTAGACTCCTGCTGGAGGTGACAACAAGAGCAGATGCAACCCTGCCAGTAGACTCCTGCTGGAGGTGACAACAAGAGCAGATGCAGCTCTGCCAAGTTCCTTCCTTATATTACGATCTTTGGTAGTTTAGTGACTACCAACAAGTTTTGCAATATCTCCACCAAGGGCCGGAGAGAATTTTCTTTATATAACATTATGGGAGCAGCAAAATCAATTAAGGATCTAATGTAGACTATGTTCATCACTCTTACTATTCTAACATTAATACCACAGTTGTGGTTGTAGCCAGCACCATTAATACCACAGTTGTGGTTGTAGCCAGCACCATTAATACCACAGTTGTGGTTGTAGCCAGCAACATTAATACCATAGTTGTGGTTGTAGCCAGCAACATTAATACCATAGTTGTGGTTGTAGCCAGCAACATTAATACCATAGTTGTGGTTGTAGCCAGCACCATTAATACCACAGTTGTGGTTGTAGCCAGCACAATTAATACCACAGTTGTGGTTGTAGCCAGCAACATTAATACCACAGTTGTGGTTGTAGCCAGCAACATTAATACCACAGTTGTGGTTGTAGCCAGCAACATTAATACCACAGTTGTGGTTGTAGCCAGCAACATTAATACCATAGTTGTGGTTGTAGCCAGCAACATTAATACCATAGTTGTGGTTGTAGCCAGCACCATTAATACCACAGTTGTGGTTGTAGCCAGCAACATTAATACCACAGTTGTGGTTGTAGCCAGCAACATTAATACCACAGTTGTGGTTGTAGCCAGCAACATTAATACCATAGTTGTGGTTGTAGCCAGCAACATTAATACCACAGTTGTGGTTGTAGCCAGCAACATTAATACCACAGTTGTGGTTGTAGCCAGCAACATTAATACCACAGTTGTGGTTGTAGCCAGCAACATTAATACCATAGTTGTGGTTGTAGCCAGCAACATTAATACCACAGTTGTGGTTGTAGCCAGCACCATTAATACCACAGTTGTGGTTGTAGCCAGCACCATTAATACCACAGTTGTGGTTGTAGCCAGCACCATTAATACCATAGTTGTGGTTGTAGCCAGCAACATTAATACCATAGTTGTGGTTGTAGCCATCAACATTAATACCATAGTTGTGGTTGTAGCTAGCACCATTAATACCATAGTTGTGGTTGTAGCCAGCAACATTAATACCATAGTTGTGGTTGTAGCCAGCAACATTAATACCACAGTTGTGGTTGTAGCCAGCAACATTAATACCATAGTTGTGGTTGTAGCTAGCACCATTAATACCATAGTTGTGGTTGTAGCCAGCAACATTAATACCATAGTTGTGGTTGTAGCCAGCAACATTAATACCACAGTTGTGGTTGTAGCCAGCAACATTAATACCATAGTTGTGGTTGTAGCCAGCAAAATTAATACCATATTTGTGGTTGTAGCCAGCAAAATTAATACCATAGTTGTGGTTGTAGCTAGCACCATTAATACCATAGTTGTGGTTGTAGCCAGCAACATTAATACCACAGTTGTGGTTGTAGCCAGCAACCTTAATACCATAGTTGTGGTTGTAGCCAGCAAAATTAATACCATAGTTGTGGTTGTAGCTAGCACCATTAATACCATAGTTGTGGTTGTAGCCAGCAACATTAATACCACAGTTGTGGTTGTAGCCAGCAACCTTAATACCATAGTTGTGGTTGTAGCCAGCAACATTAATACCATAGTTGTGGTTGTAGCCAGCAACATTAATACCATAGTTGTGGTTGTAGCCAGCAACATTAATACCATAGTTGTGGTTGTAGCCAGCAACATTAGCACCATAGTTGTGGTTGTAACCAGCAACATTAGCACCAAGGTTGTGGTTGTAGCCAGCAACATTAGCACGATAGTTGTGGTAGCCATCATTAGCACCATAGTTGTGGTTGTTACCAACAACATTAGCACCATAGTTGTGGTTGTTACCAACAACATTAGCACCATAGTTGTGGTTGTTACCAACAACATTAGCACCAAGGTTGTGGTTGTTACCAACAACATTAGCACCATAGTTGTGGTTGTTACCAACAACATTAGCACCATAGTTGTGGTTGTTACCAACAACATTAGCACCAAGGTTGTGGTTGTTACCAACAACATTAGCACCAAGGTTGTGGTTGTTACCAACAACAGTTGTGAGAGCAACAAGGGAGTCTTTACATATTCTGTTATGGTAGCTTTTTATTACATTTATATCATAAATGCACTGAGAGGTGTGGTGGTGTTGGCACTGACGGTGCTAGTGCTGCTGGTGGTGCACGACAGTGACGCGTGGCACCACCACCACCACCACCATCACAGATGTCATCTCCCAGGATACACCTGTAATCACTCCTCCACCATCACCGCCACCGCCAGGTACACAAAAACTCCTCAGCTCCTGGCTGGTCCTCACTAATCGCTTCCGCTGGACCAATTACGTTTCCTCTCTCTCTCTCTCTCTCTCTCTCTCTCTCTCTCTCTTTCTCTCTCTCGGGAACTAACACACACTTCCTTTTTCCCACGTGAGAATTTGCCTCTTCTTCTTCTTCTTCTTCTTCTTCTTCTTCTTCTTCTTCTTCTTCTTCTTCTTCTTCTTATTATTATTATTATTATTATTATTATTATTATTATTATTATTATTATTATTATTATTATTGAAGGAGTAAACGCTAAACCCGTATAGATCATATAGCACCAGGGGGAGGGGAGTGGGAAGGGTAATCAGGTTTGGTCTAAGGAAAAGGAGGGAGGGGGTAGAAAGGGTATCACCAGTTCCTTGGAACAAGAGCCTTCTCTGTCTTTCCACTGTTATGACGCCTGAACGTCTCTGTCCATTCCACTGAGTATTTCCTATCTTTTGATCACGTCTCCTCTCTCTCTCTCTCTCTCTCTCTCTCTCTCTCTCTCTCTCTCTCTCTCTCTCTCAAGCCATTCTCCTGTAGATTTTTATTTCTAGGTTTTGGTGCCAATCTTGTTGTAAATCCTTGCACTTTTTCAACTTTTTTGTGTTTGTTTTGGTGTGTATGTTTTGTGTTGTATTTACGTTGTATTAGGATACATTAGGAGTTTTTGTCACTTCTTAGATTTTTCTCCATCATATATATGTGTAGTTACCTATTTGTTTGTTCCCGGGGTTGATCTTACGCCTTTTTTTTGGGTGGGTCCTGATATTGTTCAACGATTGAGTAGAGCAACTCACTGCTGCCTCTCCTCACCCCTCTCATTATCTGTGTGTGTGTGTGTGTGTGTGTGTGTGTGTGTGTGTGTGTGTGTGTGTGTGTGTATACACGGATGGGTTCATCACTACTTGCTAACACAGCTATGTTCAACACAGCTAACAACAACTTCCAAACACAGCTATGTTCAACACAGCTAACAACAACTTCCAAACACAGCTACACGTATGTTCAACACAGCTAACAACAACTTCCAAACACAGCTATGTTCAACACAGCTAACAACAACTTCCAAACACAGCTACACGTATGTTCAACACAGCTAACAACAACTTCCAAACACAGTAATGTTCAACACAGCTAACAACAACTTCCAAACACAGCTACACGTATGTTCAACACAGCTAACAACACAACACCAGCCTTCAATAAGTACAACCTTCGCTTATTTTTTTAAGAGATATAGGGTCTTCATCTCATGTAAGAGGGAAGGTGGGAGAGATGCTGTAGAGGAAGTGGAGAGATATGGGAGGGTAGAGGGGAGTAGAGATGTAAGAGTGAAGATGGTAGGGGAGATATGGGAGAGGATAAAGGTGTGGGAGGGGAGGGGATAGAGATGTAGAAGGGGAGAAGACAGGGATAGATGAGGGGACACCGTAAGAGATGTGAGAAAGAAGGGGTGAAATGTGCGAGGGAGGTGTTGACAACAGGTAGGAAGGAGAGAGAGAGAGAGAGAGAGAGAGAGAGAGAGAGAGAGAGAGAGA
Source organism: Cherax quadricarinatus (assembly GCF_038502225.1). Taxonomy (NCBI): domain Eukaryota; kingdom Metazoa; phylum Arthropoda; class Malacostraca; order Decapoda; family Parastacidae; genus Cherax; species Cherax quadricarinatus. The sequence continues at coordinate 8,970,546 of NC_091342.1, read as the reverse complement.
GAGAGAGAGAGAGAGAGAGAGAGAGAGAGAGAGATACTACAAGACCTTACCATCCACATCATGGTTATACCTACTTATGTCTACCATCCTAAGGCAGTTGAGGCAAGAATAGTCTAGCAGAAGGCTCGCTCCTTCCTCTCCACTCTCTCCATCCCACTACCACCATGAAAAAATAACTGGGAACAGACAAAATCTATTCAATACTTAAAATCTTGCACACACGTTCCTTGAAATACGATGGAGATTAGAGATTTTAACTACAAATATTAAAACAACAACAACAACTACTTTTACTACTGTTATTATTACTATTATAACTACTACTACTACCACTACTACTACTATTACTACTACTACTACTCGTGCAGCTCCGGGACTATCGCCAGGGTTCCATTGGCCACAACACCGGAGTCAGATTGTAAACATGACATGGCATAAGGTGGATCAGGAAGAAATGAAGTCACAATACCGTGGCTGGAAGATATGATGTCACAATGCCGCAGCTGGAAGAAATGAAGTCACAACACCGTGGCTGGAAGATATGATGTCACAATGCCGCAGCTGGAAGAAATGAAGTCACAACACCGTGGCTGGAAGATATGATGTCACAATGCCGCAGCTGGAAGAAATGAAGTCACAACACCGTGGCTGGAAGATATGATGTCACAATGCCGCAGCTGGAAGAAATGAAGTCACAACACCGTGGCTAGAAGAAATCAGTAAAAACGTCGAGGTTTCGGTCCCTCTTGGACCCTTGTCAAGTTACTGATGAAGGTGAAAAAGTAGAAAAGAGAATCGGTGGTAAAGGGAGGTAAGAAAGGGAGGCCCAAGGGAGATAGAAACAGGTGGAGAAGAGGAAAACGCAAACACAAGGCTATTGAAGGAAACATGAGGAGGAAAACAAATCTGAAGGCAAAGAAAGCACAAAAAAACAGGAGAGAGAGAGAGAGAGAGAATGAGTAATAAGAAAGAGGGAGAAAGAAGATCGAAGACGTAGAGCAAGACGTAAAAGACAGAGGCTAAACTTGTAAGTAGGACAGAGAAAACAAGACAAACCGACTGAATGGGGAAGCTTGAGGTCTCTTTCTCTCTCTCTCTCCCTCTCTCTCTCACACACGCTACGTCAAAACTTTGTCCGACTTAAGTATAGGTCAACTTTACGGTAGACGACGATGTTGATGAGGGCAGCGAGGCGAAAGACAGGTGGGCAGACAGGCAGGCAGGCAGGCAGGTAGTTTGAGAGGCAGGCAAGCAGGCAGGCAGGTAGTTTGAGACGCAGGCAGGCAGACAGGCAGGTAGTTTGAGAGGCAGGCAGGCAGGCAGGTAGACAGGCAGGCAGGTAGTTTGAGAGGCAGGCAAGCAGGCAGGCAGGTAGTCTGAGAGGCAGACAGGCAGGCAGGCAGGCAGGGAGGCAGGTAGTTTGAGAGGCAGGCAAGCAGGCAGGCAGGCAGGCAGGTAGTTTGAGAGGCAGGCAGGCAGGCAGGTAGGTAGGTAGGTTGACAGGCAGGCAGGCAGGCAGGCAGGTAGACAGGCAGGTAAGCAGGCAGGTAAGCAGGCAGGTAGACAGACAAGGAGGCAGGTAGACAGGAAGGCAGGCAGGTAGACAAACAGGCAGGCAGGCAGATGTTTAAGCAGGTAAGCATGTAGACAGGAAGGTGGTTAAGCAGGCAGATAGGTAGGTAGGCAGGCAGGCAGGCAGGCAGGCAGGCAGGCAGGCAGGTAGGCAGGCAGGCAGGCAGGCAGGTAGGCAGGCAGGCAGGCAGGTAGGCAGATGTTTAAGCAGGTAAGCATGTAGACAGGAAGGTGGTTAAGCAGGCAGATAGGTAGGTAGGCAGGCAGGCAGGCAGGCAGGCAGGTAGGCAGGCAGGCAGGCAGGCAGGTAGGCAGGCAGGCAGGCAGGTAGGCAGGCAGGCAGGCAGGTAGGAAACCGGAAGCCAACCAGGTAGGCAGAGATGGTGATGAGAGGGGGAAAGAGAAAGAGAGAGAGAGAGAGAGAGAGAGAGAGTTAGAGAGCTGGGGTATAGACAGGTCTGGGCAGCAGATGGGCAGCAGATAAGGGAGGGCAGGTGAGAGAGCAGATGATGGGCAGGGAAGGCAAGCTGAGGATTGAGGGTGTGGGGAAGAAGAGAGGTGAACGAGATGGTTGGGAGAAAAGAGGAGAACGAGAGAGAGGAGAGGGGAAGAAGAGAGGAGAAAGAGGGAGGGAGGGGAGAGGGAAGATACGTGATTATCTAGGCAGAGGAGAAAGATGGAGAGGAAAAGTCAGGTGAGGAAGAAGCAGGGAGGAGGGCAGGTGATGGAGGTAGGCGAAGAGAAAAGGGAAAGGGAGGAGGTGTTTAGGGGGGTAGGGGGATTGTAGGGGAAGGGGATCCAAGATCAACGAATATGTCTAGTCACCTATTTCGTTAACATTGTTGGAGAGAGTTACCACCTCCCTCGTTAGCTGATGTTCACAGTTTATCTACGTTAGCTAATGTGTACAGTGTTACTGTATGTTAATTGATGTATACAGAGTGTTGCTATACCTTAGCTGATGTACACAGCATTACAGTACGTTAGCTTATGCACGTTCTGTCTCTCTCCCTGCTGAACTCAGAGATATATCCTCTCTTTGAACGTCATATATACACTCTTGCCTAAGCACAAAATTTATATACGGCATTGTGGTCTGTAAAATTACCCTCGAAGGTTGTATATCCCCGTATATTTAAGCATAGTAGATATATACGCCACTGTAATGTCTCCAGGAGGGTGTATATACTCTCATTCATAGGCGTGGAAGGTGAATACAGCACTGGAGTGAAGGGAAGGAGAAATATAGTCCTATAGAAGGCTAGAGTGAGGTGAGTGATGAACAACCATCATACACACCCCATTACTGAGACAATGGCTGATTGTTCGAAAATCATCATTGATACCTGGCTTCATTTACTAGTCATAGCACTGCTGTCAGCACGCAGGTGGCGACCGTGTTAATGAGAGAGAGAGAGAGAGAGAGAGAGAGAGAGAGAGAGAGAGAGAGGGAGGAGAGAATTATATTCAACAAGCAAGGATACACTAACAGTGTTCTGCTGTCTTATTCTGTTTGATAGTTACACAATGGGAACAAAAGCTAGCTATGTTTTCCCTGTTATATTCCGTCACACAGAATGGGGTTTCTCTGTCATATTCCATCAAGATAGGTTCCCCTGTCATTTTCCATCATGTATGATGGGTTACCCTGTCATATTCCTTCACACAGGATGGTGTTTCTATATCAGTATTCCATCACATAAGATGGTGTTACCCTGTCATATTCCATTACACAGAATGGGTTAAAATTATGAGGTAATGAAAACTGTCAGCCTCAGAGAAGGCTTCACTGCTATTATGTGGATATTGCCAAGTATTACAGCAGGGGTTTGGCAGCCACAACAGTCTAAATGGTTTCCTACTGACAACGCTGGAGTTACTACCACATGAGAATTAACATAACTCAGAATTGCGTATCCTCCCCCACCCCACATACACAGAATTAAAAGGCGGGACCAGGAGCTAAGACTCGACTCCCACAGCCAAAAATAAGTGATGTGAGCATACACGAAGGAGTGTGAATCTGAGGTCATCCTAGAATTGGAGGAAGGAGGGGGGATAAAGGGAGGGAAGGGGAGGTAGTAGGAGGAAAAAACACTAGATGGCGCTGATTAGTGTTCGTACGCTAGCTAGTCTACGTGATTCAGCTCTTTGTAGTGAGTTATAATGATGGTGAGGGCTGGTGGCCTGTCTTTCATGTTCATCAGCTGACCACAGGGGACCCCATGATGTAGTTAGGTCCATGAACACACACACACACACACACACACACACACACACACACACACACACACACACACACACACACACACACACACACACACTCACTGTTCCCTCTACCACCAACCCCCATATCACAAACCTCACCCCAACAGCTGTCCCTTATGGGCATTCTGACCCCACCCCCATCAACACAAACCCCACCTACACCACAGCCCCATATAGGCCCCCACCAAGGCTCTCCCTCCCCCAACCCCAATATTCTTGCATGACCACAATGATAGAAAAGAAACTAAAGGTTTGGTACACAAACGCGGATGGAATAACGAATAAACATGAGGAGTGGAATGAAAGAATCAGTGAAAAATCCCCAGACATCATAGCAGTCACAGAAACAAAACTTGCTGAGACAATAACAGACACAATCTTCCCAACAGGATATCAGATCCTGAGGAAAGATAGAAGGAGTAGAGGGGGAGGAGGGGTTGCACTGCTCATAAAACACCGATGGGGATTTGAGGAAATGGAAGGCATGGACCTGATTGGAGAAAGAGACTACATTGTAGGTACAATTCAGTCCGGAGAACATAAAGTAGTCATTGGAGTGATGTATAACCCACCACAGAACTGCAGGAGGCCAAGAGAGGAGTACGAAGAAAACAACAGGGTGATGGTGGACACACTGGCTGAGGTGGCAAGAAGAGCTCACTCGAGCAGAGCAAAGTTACTGGTAATGGGCGATTTCAACCACAGGGAGATCGACTGGGAAAACCTGGAGCCACATGGGGGTCCCGAAACATGGAGAGCCAAGATGATGGATGTGGTACTTGAAAACCTCATGCATCAACATGTCAGGGACACAACCAGAGAGAGAGGGGAGGATGAGCCAGCAAGACTGGATCTTGTGTTCACCCTGAGCAGTTCGGACATTGAGGACATCACTTACGAGAGGCCCCTTGGAGCTAGCGATCATGTGGTGCTGAGTTTTGACTATATAGTAGAGTTACAAGTGGAGAAGGTAACAGGAACTGAAGGGGACAGGCCAAACTATAAAAGGGGGGACTACACAGGTATGAGAAACTTCCTGCAGGAGGTTCAGTGGGACAGAGAAATGGTAGGAAAATCAGTAAACGAGATGATGGAATATGTGGCAACAAAGTGCAAGGAGGCAGAGGAAAGTTTTGTTCCCAAGGGAAACAGAAATAATAGGAAGACCAAAACGAGTCCTTGGTTTACCCGAAGGTGTAGGGAGGCAAAAACTAAGTGCAACAGAGAATGGAAAAGGTACAGGAGGCATAGGACCCAGGAAAACAAGGAGATTAGTAGAAGAGCCAGAAACGAGTATGCACAGATAAGGAGGGAGGCCCAGCGACAGTATGAAAACGACATAGCATCGAAAGTCAAATCTGACCCGAAACTGTTGTATAGCCACATTAGGAGGAAGACAACAGTCAAGGACCAGGTGATAAGGCTGAGGAAAGAAGGAGAACTCACAAGAAACGATCAAGAGGTATGTGAGGAGCTCAACACGAGATTTAAGGAAGTATTTACAGTAGAGACAGGAAGGACTCTGGGGGGACAGACCAGATGGGGACACCAGCAAGGAATACACCAACAAGTGTTGGACGACATACATACAGATGAGGAGGAGGTGAAGAAACTGCTAAGGGACATCGATACCTCAAAGGCAATGGGACCGGACAACATCTCCCCGTGGGTCCTTAGAGAGGGAGCAGATATGTTGTGCGTGCCACTCGCCACAATCTTCAACACATCCCTGGAAACTGGGCAACTACCTGAGGTATGGAAGACGGCAAATGTAGTTCCCATTTATAAAAAAGGAGACAGAAAAGAGGCACTAAACTATAGACCTGTGTCATTGACGTGTATAGTATGCAAAATTATGGAGAAGATTGTCAGGAGGAGAGTGGTGGAGCACCTGGAACGGAACAGGAGTATAAATGCCAACCAGCACGGATTCACGGAAGGCAAATCCTGTGTCACAAACCTTCTGGAGTTTTACGATAAAATAACAGAAGTAAGACAAGAGAGAGAGGGGTGGGTTGATTGCATCTTCTTGGACTGCAAGAAGGCCTTTGACACAGTTCCTCACAAGAGATTAGTGCAGAAGCTAGAGCATCAGGCGCATATAACAGGAAGGGCACTGCAATGGATCAGAGAATACCTGACAGGGAGGCAACAACGAGTCATGGTACGTAATGATGTATCACAGTGGGCACCTGTGACGAGCGGGGTCCCACAGGGGTCGGTCCTAGGACCAGTGCTATTTTTGGTATATGTGAACGACATGACGGAAGGGTTGGATTCAGAAGTGTCCCTGTTTGCAGATGATGTGAAGTTAATGAGGAGAATTAAATCTGATGAAGACCAGGCAGGACTTCAAAGAGACCTGGACAGACTGGACACCTGGTCCAGCAAATGGCTTCTCGAATTTAATCCTGCCAAATGCAAAGTCATGAAGATAGGGGAAGGGCACAGAAGACCACAGACAGAGTATAGGCTAGGTGGCCAAAGACTGCAAACCTCACTCAAGGAGAAAGATCTTGGGGTGAGTATAACACCGAGCATGTCTCCGGAAGCACACATCAATCAGATAACTGCTGCAGCATATGGGCGCCTGGCAAACCTGAGAACAGCATTCCGATACCTTAGTAAGGAATCATTCAAGACACTGTACACCGTGTATGTCAGGCCCATACTGGAGTATGCAGCACCTGTTTGGAACCCGCACTTGATAAAGCACGTCAAGAAACTAGAGAAAGTACAAAGGTTTGCGACAAGGTTAGTTCCAGAGCTAAGGGGAATGTCCTATGAAGAAAGATTAAGGGAAATCGGCCTGACGACACTGGAGGACAGGAGGGTCAGGGGAGACATGATAACGACATATAAAATACTGCGTGGAATAGACAAGGTGGCCAAAGACAGGATGTTCCAGGGAGGGGACACAGAAACAAGAGGCCACAATTGGAAGTTGAAGACACAAATGAGTCAGAGAGATAGTAGGAAGTATTTCTTCAGTCATAGAGTTGTAAGGCAGTGGAATAGCCTAGGAAATGACGTAGTGGAGGCAGGAACCATACACAGTTTTAAGACGAGGTTTGATAAAGCTCATGGAGCGGGGAGAGAGAGGGCCCAGTAGCAACCGGTGAAGAGGCGGGGCCAGGAGCTAGGACTCGACCCCTGCAACCACAAATAGGTGAGTACAAATAGGTGAGTACACACACACACACACACACACACACACACAGATGAGCCAGAGGTATGCTAGGAAGTACTATTTCTTCAGCCTTAGAGTTGTCAAGAAGTGGAACAGTTCTGAGAGTGAAGTAGTGGAGGCAGGATCCATGCATAGCTTTAAGAAGAGGTACGATAAGGCTTTTGAAGCAAGGAGAGAGTGAACCTAGTAACGACTAGCGAAGAGTTGGAAGTCAGGAGCTGTGACAACCCATTCGACCACAAATAGTAAACACCCACACATACACACACAAAAAAAAACTTTATTTCATGAAAGAGTCAGTGAATGAGTGTTTAGGGTGCCTCATAGCTCACTGGTGAGAGTATTCGTTATCATTTGGGGAAGTTTCCATTACAGCTCTGCTCCACCCTGCCCACCTAGCAGCAAAAATGGGTCTCTTGTGTGTCGCATCACTGGGGACAAGGTCAGAAAACTTCAGTACTTGCTGGAATGTTACATCCTGCGTAAGATCCTCCAGTACCTACTGGAATGTTACATCCCGAGTAAGATCCTCCAGTACCTGCTGGAATGTTACATCCTAAGTTCCTCCAGTACCTGCTGGAATGTTACATCCTAAGTTCCTCCAGTACCTGCTGGAATGTTACATCCTGAGTAAGATCCTCCAGTACCCGCTGGAATGTTACATCCTGCGTAAGATCTTCCAGTGCCTGCTGGAATGTTACATCCTGAGTAAGATCCTCCAGTACCTGTTGGAATGTTACATCCTGCGTAAGATCTTCCAGTACCTGCTGGAATTTTACATCCTGCGTAAGATCCTCCAGTACCTGCTGGAATGTTACATCCTGCGTAAAATCCTCCAGTATCTGCTGGAATGTTACATCCTGAGTAAGATCCACCAGTACCTGCTGGAATGTTACATCCTGCGTAAGATCCTCCAGTACCCGCTGGAATGTTACATCCTGAGTAAGATCCACCAGTACCTGCTGGAATGTTACATCCTACTCAAGATCCTCCAGTACCTGCTGGAGTTCTTCAGGTGTTAGGTATAAGGAATCGTATGATCCTTCTCATGTTAATTACCAGAGGTCTTAAGAGTGTTCTTAAAGGATTGAAATCCACGAGATTAATTAATGTTTTTGAGGTGTTTAACGGATTGTTGTGGGTGGCATCCTGGGGAAGGGGACTAGAGAGGTCTCGGTGGAATTAAGCCATACTGTCTGTGGCTTTCTTGGGTTAGCCTGACTCTCTAACCCTCCGGGTTTATAATCCAGGTAATCTTAATTTTCTTTCTTCTTTTTCTTCGTTTCTATTAGTTTTGGGCCCAAGAGGCTGCTAGGTGAACAGATGATGCTAGGTGAACAGATGGTGCTAGGTGAACAGGTGGTGCTAGGTGAACAGATGGTGCTAGGTGAACAGGTGGTGCTAGGTGAACAGATGGTGCTAGGTGAACAGATGACGGTGCTAGGTGAATAGATGAAGATGCTAGGTGAACAGATGACGGTGCTAGGTGAACAGATGGTGCTAGGTGAACAGATGGTGCTAGGTGAACAGATGGTGCTAGGTGAACAGATGACGGTGCTAGGTGAACAGATGACGGTGCTAGGTGAACAGATGACGGTGCTAGGTGAACAGATGACGGTGCTAGGTGAACAGATGACGGTGCTAGGTGAACAGATGACGGTGCTAGGTGAACAGATGAAGGTGCTAGGTGAACAGATGAAGGTGCTAGGTGAACAGTTGAAGGTGCTAGGTGAACAGATGAAGGTGCTAGGTGAACAGTTGAAGGTGCTAGGTGAACAGGTGAAGGTGCTAGGTGAACAGTTGAAGGTGCTAGGTGAACTTTATTTCGCTCCAAAATATTGAGGGATTTTTCCCGAATCAACCTTATCTTTCATTGCCCGTTGAAGGGCTCTTGATCCAGGAAATTGGTGCCGCCTTCCCTCTCCTCTGGTCATAAACCTCCTGGAGGTGGCATGATCCTTACGGTTTTAGCGCTTTCCCTCCAACGTAATAATAATGATGATAATAATAATTGATAACAATAACTATGTAACATTAGTAATAATTAAAGAATAATAGTAATAAATAATAATAGTAATAATTTAATAATCATATCACTAATCATTAATAATAATAATAATAATAATTATAATAATATTAATGGCATAGTGTGTAAAATCAATTGTAAGCAGCAGATGTTTAACATATGTTTTATGCTATGGTCGGTCTGACAGATGTTTCAAGCTGCGACTCCATTGGTACATCTGCTCAACACCTGCGTCGTGTCTCTCTCTCTCTCTCTCAGCTGCACCACAACACATAACATATGTTAAACATAGGCAAATTATATCACAGGTGATCCTGGCTGCGGGAGGTGCTTGTAGCAGCACCTGTCGAAACACAGTTGTAGTCAACGTTTCTACGACAGGTGTTGGAGGTTATTGTCGAAAATGCTGCTGTTGGAGGTAAGGGTCATAGTGGCGTACCCAGTCTTGTCGTAAAAAATAAAGGAGTCGTAGAAGGATTGCCCAATCTTGAGTAATCCAGACAAGGGATTGAATGACTGCCCAATCTTGTAGAAGGATTGCCAGATCTTGAATAATCAAAATGGGGAATTTGAATGATTGCCCAGTCTTGTAAGGGAAGTGAGAATCGTTAAGATGACAGGTGGATCAAGTCGTTACAAAGACGCTGACGGCAAGAGAGGCTTCGTTCAGATCCAGACATCTGAGGTTATAATTCTTAGGTCAACCTGGTTGATCAAGCCGTGATCCACCGGGAGACCTGGTCGTGGACCGGGCAGCCAGGGCGTTGATCCCCGGAATACCTTCCAGATATGTAGGGTCAGCCCTGATAACCTGCCAAACGCTGTATGATTCATACGGGTTTAACATTTTCCCATAAGATATTTAAGTGGTTTGTGAGGTTACTGATGACCCTCGTGCGTTTAGCGCTTCTTTTTGATAATAATGTGGGGGTAACTTAGTGGGTGGATAGAGAGTGCCACGGGTGGGTGTTGTGACTCACTAAGTGGGTAGGTGTCACCTGTCAGTCACTCATCAGGCAAATTACCCTCCTGGACGACCCTTCAAAGCTTAGTTGGAGAGATACCACCCCCACTAAGAAGCAGAAAAACCAGCACCACCCACTACCACTACAATGGCTATAACATCTCTTTCCCAGATTAAAAGAAATATAGCAGTGATATTTGAACTCTCCCTTGGAACACTTATCAAATTGCTCAGATCACGAGGCAGGAGTACGTAGCCAAGTTTGGGCCGCTGAGCTGGGTCAAGGTGCCACACATGGTGTGCCACCAAGTTTTTCAGAGACCCACGGTGATACTGTCCCTCAGTTATAATTTGGCTAAGTGATTCTTAACTGACGACTTGCCAGCATCATCACTCAAGTCAGTTAAGAATCACTCATCATTATCTCGTTATCGAGGAAGTCGATCAACTCTGTTAAATTTGGTCTCTGTGCTGGGTCAGGGTCAAGGCCACGGGCTATCAAGACTTGGAACTCAGCCTTGGCGGTATTCCTTGTGAACATCTGTGGTATTAAACTACACATCTGGAAGACAGAATATGTATCCGAGGCAGGGGATGCTATGGCTTGGTGGAAGAGCTCAGGCGCCCATTGACGGTGGTGCATCACACGAATTTTTTCCCGGTGACATTTAACAAGACGACGAAGGTGACCTTGACATCCATGAGCATTGAACCTGTGGTGGTTTTTAATCTCACCAGCTGGAGTCACAAGACCCGCATCAAACAACGTAAGTTTGACGTCGTTCTCTGATAACAACTCGAACCCCATATTGTTCCACTTAATGTCGTTATGCACTAAATTTAGCGCGTGCATCTGACACAGTATTATACACAACTGTCGTAGTGCTTTAAGCACTAGTATAGGAGACGAGAAGAAGGGTGGATAACAGAGTCGATCAAAAGTGATATTTCCATGTTTGGTCATTATTATAGCGAGAGGGTCATAGGTCACCGCCACCACCCTAGGTAGTCCTTGTACTGAGGCCATCTGTCTCAGGTACAGAACTTCTTGTAACACATGTTCAAGTGTACTCCTTGGATTAAATAACTTGATACACAAGGGTGGTTGGCCTGGGAAGCTTTCTGGATTCACCGAATACACTTCCGAATAGGCTCCCGTACCCAACAGATAAGACCCATATAAAAATTCCCTCTTAAACTCCTTCACTATTCCCAGTTTTTCACACTGTTTTATTTTTTTGCGGAGGGAATAGGAGTTGTCGACAGGTTTCCGTGTGAGATGCTGAACCAGGACGCGGAGTATTACTCTGGCGAAACACACGATAACAACGATGGTGCCAGAAAACCACACTACTACACACAACACCAGGATAAAGATGTGAACTATTGATGACCAATGACCAGGAATCAGATGACTAATTATGGCGCAAAATATGCCCAGCCAACTGAAACACACAGCTACTAAGAGAGTGGTAAAGGTCATTCCTGGATTGTAGGTAGATGGTATTGTCTGGAGAGAACAAGTAAGAGACTCCCAGCTGGAGGAAGACGCCCTAGTGATGCTTCCTGGTGTTCCTCCAGCAGTAGGTGTACTTGGCTGGCATGATCCCTTCACTCCGTGCACACTCAACTTAATTATTGAGTGCCATAGTTGTTCCCAGTAAAAGCCAACTAGGAGTGAGAGGGAGGCACTCACAGTCAGACACATGAGAAAATGCAGACCCTTCCCTTGGTGAACTACAGCCTCCTGAGCGAGGAGCTCCTGCAGGTACGCCACCTCCTTCACCTTCAGCCACTTCGTCACAAAGGTCCCCACGAAAGGAACCTTCTCGTATAGGGAAGAATGACTCGGCAAGTCGAGACCTGGACGACTCTCAGGTAGCACCAGTCTTAGGACAGGTACTTGCTGTTACAGGAAGAGGAGAACCTGGCTACCACCCTCACGCTGTGCCAGCTCCTCCTTCAGACGCTTAACGTTATCCTCCAGCGACGCTATCTTGTACTTAGTCTCTAACCAGAAACACACGACGCCAAACACTACTAAACTAATGCTACTAAAGACTTCGTTTTTATTCATTTTTATTTATTCTAATTACGATAAAATATTTTGAACTCTTGAACTTAGAGTGAAAAAAAATAAACTTTAAGTTCAACACAAAACAGAGTTGGCGAAGTTGATAATGTACTCTCCAACACTGATCTTTCACTCTCTCCAACACTGACCCTTCACTCTCTCCAACACTGATCCTTCACTCTCTCCAACACTGACCCTTCACTCTCTCCAACATTAATCCTTCACTCTCTCCAACACTGACCCTTCACTCTCTCCAACACTGATCCTTCACTCTCTCCAACACTGATCCTTCACTCTCTCCAACACTGACCCTTCACTCTCTCCAACACTGATCCTTCACTCTCTCCAACATTAATCCTTCACTCTCTCCAACATTAATCCTTCACTCTCTCCAACATTAATCCTTCACTCTCTCCAACATTAATCCTTCACTCTCTCCAACATTAATCTTTCACTCTATCCAACACAAGTGTTAAAAAACAATAGGCAGGTGCTAAAAATGAATGGGTGGGTTGCTCATTATACATAGTTGGGAGAATGGGAAGTGATGAACTTTGATCCAAGGAAGGAGAGGACAGCCTCAATTCCTTGGATGAAGAGCCCTTCACTCATGATAGGTGTTGGATCAGATAATCTTAAGCTTCTTCACGTCTCCTTCGATAAAGACGACATAAAGATATATAGATATATATATATATATATATATATATATATATATATATATATATATATATATATATATATATATATATATATATATGTATATATATAATGTCGTGCCGAATAGGCAGAATTTGCAATCTTGGCTTAAATAGCAACGCTCATCTTGCCATATAGGACAAGTGAAAATTTATGTATGCAATAATTTCGCCAAAATCATTCTGAACCTAACGAAAAAAAATATATTTCACTGTGTTTGTTTAGTATTAAATTACTGTAAACAAATCTAAAATATATTTAGTTGGGTTAGGCTAAAATAAATTGTTCTTCTTATAATAAGGTTAGGTAAGTTTTCTAAGATTCTTTTGGTGCAAAATTAAAATTTTTTACATTAACATTAATGAAAAAAATATATCTTCAAACGTATAAGAGAAAATTTTAGAAAGGACTTAATTTTAAATGAGTTCTTGCTAATTGACCAGTTTTACATATTCGGCACGACATATATATATATATATATATATATATATATATATATATATATATATATATATATATATATATATATAAACGTATTCATGGTTATCATATTCATAGGAAGCGCTAAACCCATAAGGGTCTTACAGCTGTGTGTGTAATGATGAATAATCATGAATTATCTGATTAATCGCTGAGATAATTAATTTCACATCTGTTATCAAATTATCTTTTATTTCTAAATGGAGCTGTGTTAAGCTTCCCCGTTCCCCCCGGGTGACCCCCCCCCCTCCCCACAGGTCAGGAATGAAGCACTCGGCATACAAGCATAGGAACCGGGATCAGTCCCGGGTAAGGGGGGAAATATTTATCCAGGAGGTCTGAGTGAGGACGTAGGAATTAGGTGAGTGATTAAGACACACGTGCAACAGTTGGGTGTCTTTATTGATGAAACGTTTCGCGTACACAGTAGACTTCTTCAGTCAAATATAGAGGCAGCAGGTGTAGGAGTGGCATGATGTAATCAGTCCCCCAACCAGTAGAAGTTAGGAGGTAGGTCCTTCTGGACTCCAAACTCATAACTAGTAGATACCGTTGTATTGTGTTTGTAAACTTATTTAAAATATATTTAGTTGGATTAGGCTAAATTAAATTGCACTTGTTAGAATAAGGTTAGGTAAGTTTTCTAAGGTTCTTTTGGTACAAAATTATTATTGTTTACATAAATATAAATGAAAAAAAATATATCTTTAAACGTTGCATTGTCATCTGGCAGACTTCGTCGCGAATCTGCTAGTTATTAGTCAGATGGGTTTGGATTCCAGAGGGACCTACCTTCTTCTGCTACCTGATTGTATGACTCTTGTGGTTTAGCGTTTCTTTTTGATTATAATAATAATTCTGCTATTTCATGGACTGATTACGTCATCTTCATTCCAATACTACACCTGCTGCCTCTCTATTTGACTGAAGAAGTCTACTGTGTAGGTGATATGTTTCAACAATGAAGGTACAACTGCTGCACGTGTCTCTTAATATTCAACTTGTCAGTATTTTATACCATTTTCCAGCATGTTAATTGACTGTTCCAGAGTCACTTTATGGAGGGGGTGGGTAGATCATCATCATCACCATCATCATCATCATCATCATCATCATCATCATCATCATCATCATCATCATCATCATCATCATCATCATCAATCATCATCATAATCACCATCATCATCATAATCATCATCATCATCATCATCATCATCATCATCATCAATCATCATCATCATCAATCATCATAATCACCATCATCATAATCACCATCATCATCATCATCATCATCAATCACCATCATCATCAATCATCATCATCATCATCATCATCATCATCATCATCATCATCATCATCATCATCATCATCATCATCATCATCATCATCATCATCATCATAATTAAGTGGTAAACCCATAAGGGTTATACAGCGCTTAGGGGTCGTAGAGGAATTAAGAATTTCAATAGAAATAACCCAGGTTGTCTGGCTTTTCTGGGTTAACAATAAGAAGTGTTCTTCATTATCCTTTTTCTCTTCTGTTTCTTCTTCTTTTGCTTCGTTTTCTTATTTACCTTCGTTTTCTTCTTCTTGAGAAACTACGATATTAAGAATTTCTGAAGTTTTTCCTCTCATTGTCTGAATTTCTGGAAAAAATTATTTATTCCGTAAGTAGAATCACGAGTCGAAGAATAAGACACTTTGTTTCTTGAGTTGAATACAAAGGTGACTGTTATTGGATTCAAGAGGAGTGGAGATAAGATAAGATTTTGTTCGGATTTTTAACCCCGGAGGGTCAACCACCCAGGATAACCCAAGTCAGTGCGTCATCGAGGGACTTCCATGATCACGATACAATCGCTAGGTATTGTAAGATTTGCCATAGCTACGTCGAGGTCCACGTACCGTCTCAAACTGCACGTTCAGCTCCAGGTGTCGGAGATGGTGGAGGGGAAGTTCGCATTAGGGCGGTGGACACATCATCGCAGTATTTTTACAGGGTGGCTTGAGACGCGGTTAAAATAACCAAGTCTGCTCCCGATGTGCGTGAAAAATATATGACAGAGTAGTGTTGTTTTTAATTTCCGAGGTGAGCATCTGCCCGGCACGTGGGGTCGGTTATGGTCCCAGACCATAAATGCTATAGGGGGAGGAGAGTGTAATGGAAAGTGTTCTTAATTACTAGAGTTACCCATGCATGTAAGCTCCGTAGGTTGGGTTTTCCGTGGTGTGTCTGACACGGGGGTCAACCAGCACTGCAGTCTTGTTTTGCCAGAGGTAACTTCGTCCTGCCGATCGATTACTCAACATAACGGGAAGTTTTAAGTGAACAAGCGTGTTCTTCTTGGCAAATACGTTACAATGCTCAACACAAAGGGAAGTTATAAGTGAACTAGCGTGTTCTACTAGACAAATACGTTATAATGTTCAACACACATGCTGCAGAAAGCAACGAGAACCCTCCAGCGTGCAGCTGTCGACTATACCAGCGAATTCCAGAGTGTTGTCCTCTTAATTACTGCAAAATGGTCTCGGCCGAGCAGACGGCGTCGAGCAGCCACCATTAACCACCTCAACTTGTTCGTCTCGCCTCCCTCCCCCCATTCCCCCATTATTCCCTTCCCCCCCTCCTACCCCTTCTATCCCCTCGTCCCCCCCCCCTCTCTCTCTCACCATGTTCCGTAATTTGTAAGCTGATGTTCGGAAAATAAAGAGGGTCGAAGAGGGGGCGGTGGCGTATATTTTGACGTAATTAGAAGCCCCTTTCAATTATATGTTACCAGACACTAAATTCACATTACCAGTGTCGCTTTGGCTCTCCAGAGGTACCGACATGCAGAGGTGCTGAGGGAGGATGATAACGATACAATGGTAATGAAGGATAGGAGGGAGTGACAATACATAGGTGCTGAGGGAGGATAGTAACAATACGTAGGTGCTGAGGGAGGATAGTAACAATACATAGGTGCTGAGGGAGGATAGTAACAATACATAGATGCTGAGGGACGATAATAATACATAGGTGCTGCGGAAGGATAATAATACATAGGTGCTGAGGGAGGATAACAATACATTGGTGCTGAAAGAGGGTAGTATTGATATATAGGTTCTGATCAAGCGATATATTATTATTATTATTATTATTATTATTATTATTATTATTATTATTATTATATTTGTCTATTTAATCCACAATTATTTGACTTGTTACTTAAGATAAGAAAAATATTTCACATCAGGGGTTTAATCCTTCTGAAATCCATAAGATCTTCGTATCTCATTTAAAGAGAATTCGACCCCTTTAATTAACCCTCGGATCGTACACACTCCAAAATTCACCGAAACGCCATGAAAATGGTTCATACATCACGTGAGCATATGGTGAGTGGGTGGCGGGGGTGGGGCAGTGGGTGGGTCGTGGTGGGCCAGGGCAGAGGCAGTTCTGGTGGGTGGGTGCGTTTGTGGGCTCGGGTAGAGAGGAGGTTGTTCGTCCTGGGTGGGTGTTTGGTTGTGGTGGGTGGGACTCAAGTGTAACTTTCTCCATTAGAACACAAGAGTTTTGACTCCTGGGAATAATAAGTCACAAGCTTCTTTAAAGACCAGGTGCCAGGACCATCAACACTGCCAGTGGTGGCACCTTCTTCTTCCAGTATCTCAGCGTGGCGATCCAGAGAAGTAAAGCCTGCACCATTCTCGATTCTCACTCGGCCTCTGAGAAGCTTGAAGACCATAACTAATCCTAAATATAGTTGCACATTATATATGTGTGTTTAGCTATATAATACTTAAAGAAGTATAACTTAACTAAAAAAAACTATAACTGTAAACGAAAAAAAAGTGAATCTGTAAAATAAACAAATTATTTTTAATAAAATTGTATAGCTGAAGAAAATACTCAAACAAATTCATAGGGAAAAGTAAAAAAAAAATGTCCTTGATCAATTCGTAATTTTTTTTTTATCGCTCCGGTCGTCTCCCATCAAGGTAAGATGATCTTCCCTGAGGGATGCTGTATAGCCCTTGTGGCTTAGCGCTTCTTTTTGATAATAATAATAATAATAATTCCCTGAGGGATGCAACACCATCACTCATTCAGTAGCTGTCTTACCAGCAATGTCGGGATATTACAGTTCAAGTGACTCCGTCAACACATCTCCATTCACCTCAATTCTGAAGGTGGGAAGTATAGTGCCTGCACTCTGAAGGTGGGAAGTACAGTGCCTGCACTCTGAAGGTGGGAAGTATAGTGCCTGCACTCTGAAGGTGGGAAGTACAGTGCCTGCACTCTGAAGGTGGGAAGTATAGTGCCTGCACTCTGAAGGTGGGAAGTATAGTGCCTGCACTCTGAAGGTGGGAAGTACAGTGCCTGCACTCTGAAGGTGGGAAGTACAGTGCCTGCACTCTGAAGGTGGGAAGTACAGTGCCTGCACTCTGAAGGTGGGAAGTATAGTGCCTGCACTCTGAAGGTGGGAAGTATAGTGCCTGCACTCTGAAGGTGGGAAGTACAGTGCCTGCACTCTGAAGGTGGGAAGTATAGTGCCTGCACTCTGAAGGTGGGAAGTATAGTGCCTGCACTCTGAAGGTGGGAAGTACAGTGCCTGCACTCTGAAGGTGGGAAGTACAGTGCCTGCACTCTGAAGGTGGGAAGTACAGTGCCTGCACTCTGAAGGTGGGAAGTATAGTGCCTGCACTCTGAAGGTGGGAAGTATAGTGCCTGCACTCTGAAGGTGGGAAGTACAGTGCCTGCACTCTGAAGGTGGGAAGTATAGTGCCTGCACTCTGAAGGTGGGAAGTATAGTGCCTGCACTCTGAAGGTGGGAAGTACAGTGCCTGCACTCTGAAGGTGGGAAGTACAGTGCCTGCACTCTGAAGGTGGGAAGTACAGTGCCTGCACTCTGAAGGTGGGAAGTATAGTGCCTGCACTCTGAAGGTGGGAAGTATAGTGCCTGCACTCTGAAGGTGGGAAGTACAGTGCCTGCACTCTGAAGGTGGGAAGTATAGTGCCTGCACTCTGAAGGTGGGAAGTATAGTGCCTGCACTCTGAAGGTGGGAAGTACAGTGCCTGCACTCTGAAGGTGGGAAGTACAGTGCCTGCACTCTGAAGGTGGGAAGTACAGTGCCTGCACTCTGAAGGTGGGAAGTATAGTGCCTGCACTCTGAAGGTGGGAAGTATAGTGCCTGCACTCTGAAGGTGGGAAGTACAGTGCCTGCACTCTGAAGGTGGGAAGTATAGTGCCTGCACTCTGAAGGTGGGAAGTACAGTGCCTGCACTCTGAAGGTGGGAAGTACAGTGCCTGCACTCTGAAGGTGGGAAGTACAGTGCCTGCACTCTGAAGGTGGGAAGTATAGTGCCTGCACTCTGAAGGTGGGAAGTATAGTGCCTGCACTCTGAAGGTGGGAAGTACAGTGCCTGCACTCTGAAGGTGGGAAGTATAGTGCCTGCACTCTGAAGGTGGGAAGTACAGTGCCTGCACTCTGAAGGTGGGAAGTACAGTGCCTGCACTCTGAAGGTGGGAAGTATAGTGCCTGCACTCTGAAGGTGGGAAGTACAGTGTCTGCACTCTGAAGGTGGGAAGTACAGTGCCTGCACTCTGAAGGTGGGAAGTATAGTGCCTGCACTCTGAAGGTGGGAAGTACAGTGCCTGCACTCTGAAGGTGGGAAGTACAGTGCCTGCACTCTGAAGGTGGGAAGTATAGTGCCTGCACTCTGAAGGTGGGAAGTATAGTGCCTGCACTCTGAAGGTGGGAAGTATAGTGCCTGCGCTCTGAAGGTGGGAAGTATAGTGCCTGCACTCTGAAGGTGGGAAGTACAGTGCCTGCACTCTGAAGGTGGGAAGTACAGTGCCTGCACTCTGAAGGTGGGAAGTATAGTGCCTGCACTCTGAAGGTGGGAAGTACAGTGCCTGCACTCTGAAGGTGGGAAGTATAATGCCTGCACTCTGAAGGTGGGAAGTAGAGTGCCTGCACTCTGAAGGTGGGAAGTATAGTGCCTGCACTCTGAAGGTGGGAAGTACAGTGCCTGCACTCTGAAGGTGGGAAGTACAGTGCCTGCACTCTGAAGGTGGGAAGTACAGTGCCTGCACTCTGAAGGTGGGAAGTATAGTGCCTGCACTCTGAAGGTGGGAAGTACAGTGCCTGCACTCTGAAGGTGGGAAGTATAGTGCCTGCACTCTGAAGGTGGGAAGTATAGTGCCTGCACTCTGAATGTGGGAAGTATAGTGCCTGCACTCTGAAGGTGGGAAGTACAGTGCCTGCACTCTGAAGGTGGGAAGTACAGTGCCTGCACTCTGAAGGTGGGAAGTATAGTGCCTGCACTCTGAAGGTGGGAAGTACAGTGCCTGCACTCTGAAGGTGGGAAGTACAGTGCCTGCACTCTGAAGGTGGGAAGTACAGTGCCTGCACTCTGAAGGTGGGAAGTACAGTGCCTGCACTCTGAAGGTGGGAAGTATAATGCCTGCACTCTGAAGGTGGGAAGTACAGTGTCTGCACTCTGAAGGTGGGAAATATAGTGCCTGCACTCTGAAGGTGGGAAGTACAGTGCCTGCACTCTGAAGGTGGGAAGTACAGTGCCTGCACTCTGAAGGTGGGAAGTATAGTGCCTGCACTCTGAAGGTGGGAAGTACAGTGCCTGCACTCTGAAGGTGGGAAGTACAGTGCCTGCACTCTGAAGGTGGGAAGTATAGTGCCTGCACTCTGAAGGTGGGAAGTACAGTGCCTGCACTCTGAAGGTGGGAAGTACAGTGCCTGCACTCTGAAGGTGGGAAGTACAGTGCCTGCACTCTGAAGGTGGGAAGTACAGTGCCTGCACTCTGAAGGTGGGAAGTATAATGCCTGCACTCTGAAGGTGGGAAGTACAGTGCCTGCACTCTGAAGGTGGGAAGTACAGTGCCTGCACTCTGAAGGTGGGAAGTACAGTGCCTGCACTCTGAAGGTGGGAAGTATAGTACCTGCACTCTGAAGGTGGGAAGTACAGTGCCTGCACTCTGAAGGTGGGAAGTACAGTGCCTGCACTCTGAAGGTGAGAAGTACAGTGCCTGCACTCTGAAGGTGGGAAGTACAGTGCCTGCACTCTGAAGGTGGGAAGTACAGTGCCTGCACTCTGAAGGTGGGAAGTACAGTGCCTGCACTCTGAAGGTGGGAAGTATAGTGCCTGCACTCTGAAGGTGGGAAGTACAGTGTCTGCACTCTGAAGGTGGGAAGTACAGTGCCTGCACTCTGAAGGTGGGAAGTATAGTGCCTGCACTCTGAAGGTGGGAAGTACAGTGTCTGCACTCTGAAGGTGGGAAATATAGTGCCTGCACTCTGAAGGTGGGAAGTACAGTGCCTGCACTCTGAAGGTGGGAAGTACAGTGCCTGCACTCTGAAGGTGGGAAGTATAGTGCCTGCACTCTGAAGGTGGGAAGTACAGTGCCTGCACTCTGAAGGTGGGAAGTACAGTGCCTGCACTCTGAAGGTGGGAAGTACAGTGCCTGCACTCTGAAGGTGGGAAGTACAGTGCCTGCACTCTGAAGGTGGGAAGTACAGTGCCTGCACTCTGAAGGTGGGAAGTATAGTGCCTGCACTCTGAAGGTGGGAAGTACAGTGCCTGCACTCTGAAGGTGGGAAGTATAGTGCCTGCACTCTGAAGGATTGAAGTACAGTGCCTGCACTGTGAAGGTGGGAAGTACAGTGCCTGCACTCTGAAGGTGGGAAGTACAGTGTCTGCACTCTGAAGATGGAAGTATAGTGCCTGCACTCTGAAGGTGGGAAGTACAGTGCCTGCACTCTGAAGGTGGGAAGTACAGTGCCTGCACTCTGAAGGTGGGAAGTATAGTGCCTGCACTCTGAAGGTGAGAAGTATAGTGCCTGCACTCTGAAGGTGGGAAGTACAGTGCCTGCACTCTGAAGGTGGGAAGTATAGTGCCTGCACTCTGAAGGTGGGAAGTACAGTGCCTGCACTCTGAAGGTGGGAAGTACAGTGCCTGCACTCTGAAGGTGGGAAGTACAGTGCCTGCACTCTGAAGGTGGGAAGTATAGTGCCTGCACTCTGAAGGTGGGAAGTATAGTGCCTGCACTCTGAAGGTGGGAAGTATAGTGCCTGCACTCTGAAGGTGGGAAGTACAGTGCCTGCACTCTGAAGGTGGGAAGTACAGTGCCTGCACTCTGAAGGTGGGAAGTACAGTGCCTGCACTCTGAAGGTGGGAAGTATAGTGCCTGCACTCTGAAGGTGGGAAGTATAGTGCCTGCACTCTGAAGGTGGGAAGTATAGTGCCTGCACTCTGAAGGTGGGAAGTACAGTGCCTGCACTCTGAAGGTGGGAAGTATAGTGCCTGCACTCTGAAGGTGGGAAGTACAGTGCCTGCACTCTGAAGGTGGGAAGTACAGTGCCTGCACTCTGAAGGTGGGAAGTATAGTGCCTGCACTCTGAAGGTGGGAAGTACAGTGCCTGCACTCTGAAGGTGGGAAGTATAGTGCCTGCACTCTGAAGGTGGGAAGTACAGTGCCTGCACTCTGAAGGTGGGAAGTACAGTGCCTGCACTCTGAAGGTGGGAAGTATAGTGCCTGCACTCTGAAGGTGGGAAGTACAGTGCCTGCACTCTGAAGGTGGGAAGTATAGTGCCTGCACTCTGAAGGTGGGAAGTACAGTGCCTGCACTCTGAAGGTGGGAAGTACAGTGCCTGCACTCTGAAGGTGGGAAGTACAGTGCCTGCACTCTGAAGGTGGGAAGTACAGTGCCTGCACTCTGAAGGTGGGAAGTATAGTGCCTGCACTCTGAAGGTGGGAAGTACAGTGCCTGCACTCTGAAGGTGGGAAGTATAGTGTCTACACTCTGAAGGTGGGAAGTACAGTGCCTGCACTCTGAAGGTGGGAAGTATAGTGCCTGCACTCTGAAGGTGGGAGGTACAGTGCCTGCACTCTGAAGGTGGCAAGTACAGTGCCTGCACTCTGAAGGTGGGAAGTACAGTGCTTGCACTCTGAAGGTGGGAAGTACAGTGCCTGCACTCTGAAGGTGGGAAGTGTAGTGCCTGCACTCTGAAGGTGGGAAATACAGTGCCTGCACTCTGAAGGTGGGAAATACAGTGCCTGCACTCTGAAGGTGGGAAATACAGTGCCTGCACTCTGAAGGTGGGAAATACAGTGCCTGCACTCTGAAGGTGGGAAATACAGTGCCTGCACTCTGAAGGTGGGAAGTACAGTGCCTGCACTCTGAAGGTGGGAAGTACAGTGCCTGCACTCTGAAGGTGGGAAGTACAGTGCCTGCACTCTGAAGGTGGGAAGTACAGTGCCTGCACTCTGAAGGTGGGAAGTACAGTGCCTGCACTCTGAAGGTGGGAAGTACAGTGCCTGCACTCTGAAGGTGGGAAGTACAGTGCCTGCACTCTGAAGGTGGGAAGTACAGTGCCTGCACTCTGAAGGTGGGAAGTACAGTGCCTGCACTCTGAAGGTGGGAAGTATAGTGCCTGCACTCTGAAGGTGGGAAGTACAGTGCCTGCACTCTGAAGGTGGGAAGTACAGTGCCTGCACTCTGAAGGTGGGAAGTATAGTGCCTGCACTCTGAAGGTGGGAAGTATAGTGCCTGCACTCTGAAGGTGGGAAGTATAGTGCCTGCACTCTGAAGGTGGCAAGTACAGTGCCTGCACTCTGAAGGTGGGAAGTACAGTGCTTGCACTCTGAAGGTGGGAAGTACAGTGCCTGCACTCTGAAGGTGGGAAGTATAGTGCCTGCACTCTGAAGGTGGGAAGTATAGTGCCTGCACTCTGAAGGTGGCAAGTACAGTGCCTGCACTCTGAAGGTGGGAAGTACAGTGCTTGCACTCTGAAGGTGGGAAGTATAGTGCCTGCACTCTGAAGGTGGGAAGTATAGTGCATGCACTCTGAAGGTGGGAAGTACAGTGCTTGCACTCTGAAGGTGGGAAGTACAGTGCCTGCACTCTGAAGGTGGGAAGTATAGTGCCTGCACTCTGAAGGTGGGAAGTATAGTGCCTGCACTCTGAAGGTGGCAAGTACAGTGCCTGCACTCTGAAGGTGGGAAGTACAGTGCCTGCACTCTGAAGGTGGCAAGTACAGTGCCTGCACTCTGAAGGTGGGAAGTACAGTGCCTGCACTCTGAAGGTGGCAAGTACAGTGCTTGCACTCTGAAAAATATGGGAATGTTGTATTCTGGAAGGTAGCGTCAACACACTACTCGAAAGACAGTAGTTGGATGAGTGATAATGAATATGTTTCTTTTAAGGGTTACCCTAACTTTGTAGGAGACGGTTACACAGCGACCACGAGATATGATGCTCCCTGGGGCCTTTCGCGTTGCAGTTACGAACACTTCTTCAGGAGCAATGGAATGAAGGGAATGTGATGGGAAAAAGTTAGCAGACCCCAGGATGATGAGATCAGAAACACAGTATAGCCAGGACCTTCCTGGCTACAACACAGTATAGCCAGGACCTTCCTGGCTACAACACAGTATAGCCAGGACCTTCCTGGCTACAACACAGTATAGCCAGGACCTTCCTGGCTACAACACAGTATAGCCAGGTCCTTCCTGGCTACAACACAGTATAGCCAGGACCATCCTGGCTACAACACAGTATAGCCAGGACCTTCCTGGCTACAACACAGTATAGCCAGGACCATCCTGGCTACAACACAGTATAGCCAGGTCCTTCCTGGCTACAACACAGTATAGCCAGGTCCTTCCTGGCTACAACACAGTATAGCCAGGACCTTCCTGGCTGCAACACAGTATAGCCAGGACCTTCCTGGCTACAACACAGTATAGCCAGGACCTTCCTGGCTACAACACAGTATAGCCAGGACCATCCTGGCTACAACACAGTATAGCCAGGTCCTTCCTGGCTACAACACAGTATAGCCAGGTCCTTCCTGGCTACAGCACAGTATAGCCAGGACCTTCCTGGCTGCAACACAGTATAGCCAAGACCTTCCTGGCTACAACACAGTATAGCCAGGACCTTCCTGGCTACAACACAGTATAGCCAAGACCTTCCTGGCTACAGCACAGTATAGCCAAGACCTTCCTGGCTACAACAGAGTATAGCCAAGACCTTCCATGCTACAACACAGTATAGCCAGGACCTTCCTGGCTACAACACAGTATAGCCAGGACCTTTCTGGCTACAACACAGTATAGCCAGGACCGTTCTGGCTACAACACAGTATAGCCAGGACCTTCCTGGCTACAACGCAGTATAGCCAGGACCTTCCTGGCTACAACACAGTATAGCCAGGACCTTCCTGGCTACAACACAGTATAGCCAGGACCTTCTTGGCTACAACACAGTATAGCCAAGACCTTCCTGGCTACAACACAGTATAGCCAGGACCTTCCTGGCTACAACACAGTATAGCCAGGACCTTTCTGGCTACAACACAGTATAGCCAGGACCTTTCTGGCTACAACACAGTATAGCCAGGACCTTTCTGGCTACAACACAGTATAGCCAGGACCTTCCTGGCTACAACACAGTATAGCCAGGACCTTCCTGGCTACAACATAGTATAGCCAAGACATTCCTGGCTACAGCACAGTATAGCCAAGACCTTCCTGGCTACAACACAGTATAGCCAGGACCTTCCTGGCTACAACACAGTATAGCCAAGACCTTCCTGGCTACAACACAGTATAGCCAAGACCTTCCTGGCTACAACACAGTATAGCCAAGACCTTCCTGGCTACAACACAGTATAGCCAGGACCTTCCTGGCTACAACACAGTATAGCCAGGACCTTCCTGGCTACAATACAGTATAGCCAGGACGTTCCTGGCTACAACACAGTATAGCCAGGACGTTCCTGGCTACAACACAGTATAGCTAGGACCTTCCTGGCTACAACACAGGCCCCACCAAATGCGAAGGAGGGAGGGGGTCATATTCTGGCTATGCCAGAGCCCCCCCCCCCCCACACACACACATGCACTTTAATATCTTTATTACGCACCCCCAATACCCATCCTGTGGGCGGTAGTGACCCCATACCCATCCTGTGGGCGGTAGTGACCCCATACCCATCCTGTGGGCGGTAGTGACCCCATACCCATCCAGTGGGCGGTAGTGACCCCATACCCATCTTGTGGGCGGTAGTGACCCCATACCCATCCTGTGGGCGGTAGTTACCCCATACCCATCCTGTGGGCGGTAGTGACCTCGTACCCATCCTATGGGCGGTAGTGACCCCATACCCATCCTGTGGACGGTAGTGACCCCATACCCATCCTGTGGGCGGTAGTGACCCCATACCCATCCTGTGGGCGGTAGTGACCCCATACCCATCCTGTGGGCGGTAGTGACCCCATACCCATCCTGTGGGCGGTAGTGACCCCATACCCATCCTGTGGGCGGTAGTGACCCCATACCCATCCTGTGGGCGGTAGTGACCCCATGCCCATCCTGTGGGCGGTAGTGACCCCATACCCATCCTGTGGGCGGTGGTGACCCCATACCCATCCTGTTGGCGGTAGTGACCCCATACCCATCCTGTGGGCGGTAGTGACCCCATACCCATCCTGTGGGCGGTAGTGATCCCATACCCGTCCTGTGGGCGGTAGTGACCCCATACCCATCCTGTGGGCAGTAGTGACCCCATACCCATCCTGTTGCGGTAATGATCCCATACCCATCCTGTGGGCGGTAGTAACCCCATACCCATCCTGTGGGCGGTAGTGACCCCATACCCATCCTGTGGGCAGTAGTGACCCCATACCCATCCTGTGGGCGGTAGTGACCCCATACCCATCCTGTGGGCGGTAGTGACCCCACACCCACCCTGTTTGCGGCAGTCAAAGGATTAGAGAGGTATATAATGGATCCAGGGACTGGGGCCAAAGTTTTGATAACTGAACAAGGTACAAAGGTAATGAACTCCAAATAGATCCGGTCACTATCATGACCAAGTTACAAGGTAATGGACTCCGTAGCAGACATTTTCCTTCAGCTGGAAGACTCTCGTAGTCTCTCGTAATATTGCCCGTGCAGCGCAGCTTCTATATAATAACAATCGTGTTTATTTTTTAATCACGTGTGTGTACGTGGGGTCACAAATACATTATTCCCACCAGTGACCACCCACCAATACCTTATTGAGCCAGCGTCCGGCAGCCGGCTCTCACAGCTGCCATCCATCACCACCATTCTACTGCACAAAATAATTAATCATTTCTCACCCGCAAAAAAAAAAAAATCTACCGAACACTACGACAAATATATATAAATCACAATACAAATCGCATGTAACTAGAGAATATATATTAATAAACATAGAACACCTCCCAGACGAAAATTTATATCACGTTGGGCAGCTCAGGGGATAAGAGAGCTCAGGTTGATCTCTACGTTCCTCGAGAGCTTTTAACTTTGTTTACCGTGGGTTTTTGCGTCCGTAATATGACAGGACTCGTCTTAGTGGCAATAGTTCAGTGAGATAATGAGATGATGATTGGATCTCCCCGTGGAAGCTGTGGCCGGCCACCTGGGTGGTCACTTTGCTAGGGTGGTCCGGCTGCTGATCTCTTCCTCAGATATAACTATGACCGGTGTATTATTATTATTTTTATTAATAATAATAATTATAATAATGATAATATTGTTATTATCTTAATGTTATCTTATTATTAATATTATTATTATTTTTATTATTAATATTTATTATTATAATAATAATTTTATTATTATTATTATTAGAATAAGTCTAATTACAGTGGCTTTGTTGGGTTCTTCTGGGTTAATAGCCCTTACGGGTAATAATCAGTAAAATCTTCTTCTACCCTCAGTACTTCTTTTCCTTCTTTTTTTCTTCTATTCCCTTTGTCCATCATCATCTTAGTCATCCTCCAAATCCCGTCAAACAACCTGCACACGAGACTGGAACTTGCGACGATGCTCGCAGGAACTTACGACGATGCTCGCAGGAACTTACGACGATGCTCGCAGGAACTTACGACGATGCTCGCAGGAACTTACGACGATGCTGGCAGGAACTTATGTCTAGCTCTCATAGGCTACTATTATAGACTACTCTTGATCTTCATACCTTAATAAAACTGAAAGACGGGCTACAAATCACCCAGAACAAAATGGTGAGATTCATTCTGCACCTGGGTCCAAGAGAGCATGTAGACCAGAATGAATTACAACAACTGGACATGCTGAATGTTGACGACAGTAAATTAACTAAAGCTAAATTACATTTATCAAATTGCTCACAAGCAGTGTCCCCAATATCTTACTGTCAGTTTTGTTAAGGATGGGAACCAAAGCAATTATAGAACTGGAGGAAGGGAGAACAACTTTACAGTACCTAGAGTCAGTGGTTAGGCTTCAGAGACACTTTTCTGTGCAGCAATAAAAGAGTGGAACAGACTGCCTGCACATGTCAAAGCCTGTCATAGCATGAGCCAGTTGAAGAAGAGAGCTAAAATGTACCTTGTGAATAAGGCTACAGAAACGGAAGAGAGTGATTTCTTATATGAAAATAACTAATGTTACCTCTCCTCTAGTATATTTTCTTTTACATAGTTAAGATACGTACCTGTTTTTAACTTATTAACATAAATAATATTTTTCATAAGGACCCCAGTAGGAGTAAGTCACTCTGACGTTTTGGGTTATTCTAGGTAATCTACGTAACTGTATTTGTGTATATCTGAATGAACTTGCTTATTTGGTGAGGCTTGGACCATTATACAGGCACACAGAGATTACATTAGTCTATGGTTCGTCTCAGCCATCATAGAGGACGGGAGTCCGTCTCACAGCAACACCACCAAAGAAAATGAAATAATTTACTGGTAGACTCTTAAAACTTGCAATTACGCTGTACGATTTGTTTTCATTATTTCTACTTTGTATATATATGTGTGTGTGTATGTATATATATATATATATATATATATATATATATATATATATATATATATATATATATATATATATATATATAGTGAGTATATTTGTATATGAATTGAACACTTTAGATTTAGAATGCGTATATATGTATATACATATATACACATTCTGAGTCATATATATACAGAGATATACATTTTATGGGTTTTATACTCAAAGGTAAGTAAGTAAATACTTATATTTTAATCTTTTTGGAT
Source organism: Cherax quadricarinatus (assembly GCF_038502225.1). Lineage (NCBI taxonomy): Eukaryota > Metazoa > Arthropoda > Malacostraca > Decapoda > Parastacidae > Cherax > Cherax quadricarinatus. The sequence goes on along the minus strand of NC_091342.1, from coordinate 8,942,177 downwards.
ACTTTTATTATTATTATTATTATTATTATTATTATTATTATTATTATTATCATCAAATAACTTTAACACAAGGACACTAAGAGAAACCAGATGTATTTCAGTTTCTGCGCGATCCGAGAAATGTATCCTTGTATAACCCTAACCCTTTCTACCTCCATGCACGCGAAAGGCATAGTGCAGAGTGCGGCAAATGTTTGCAATACAGCTACATATTAGCGTTCAAAAGTTTAAGTGAACTCGAAGAGGAATTCACGAGTTATCACATGGAAACTAACATTCCAGTTTCTTTAATAACAATTCACAAATTATGACACACACAGCCCAACATAAATTTGAATTTTACACCTAGAAAGACCAACCCTCAAAGTTTAAAGCCAATCTGAAGAGGCATTCCGTAGTTGTATCACAAAGATCAATTTGCCATAATACACTTAACACTAAGTTTGAAACCGTTTAGATATTGTATTATCAAGTTACTGGAGTTGAAGGTTTGAAGCCAGTCGGTTGAGCAACTCACAGATTGTCAAAATCATTATTTAATTTTTTTCCAATTTCTTTTAATGGGATTGTGGGAACCACACACACCAAAACCAGTTTAAATTCTTCTCTAAGTAAGATTAACTAGCGATTAATGTGTAGTAATTTTTATTTAGGCTTTGGATTCATTTTTTATTAACACGTCGGCTGTTTCCCACCAAGGCAGAGTGACCCGGAAGAGAAGAAACACTTTCATCATCATTCACTCCATCACTGTGTTGCCAGAGGCGTGTCTGCACTACAGTTACGAAAAAAAGGCAACATATTTCTACCCCTCCATGAGAGTGCAGGTACTGTACTTCACAACTCCAGGACTCGAGTCCGGTTAACCGGTTTCCCTGAATGCCTTTATCAATGTTTCTTTGCTCACACTCCAACAGTGTGGTACATAACATAAATTTCTTATAGTTGCCTTAAATTCACATAGATGTCACTGGTACGTAAAAATTACATTATGTAGACTTAGCCCAGGATAACCTAGGACGACACACAGCAACCTGGGATAACCCAAGATAACCTAGGATAACTCAGGACAACCCACAACAATCCAGGATAACCCAGGATAAATGGAATGGCAGGTTCCTAAGTAGAGTTTACTAAATGATTAGATGATTAAGAAAGCAAGTAGCCACACATGCGCCTCTATTCTGGACACCTTGACGTGCTGTTGGAGTGTGAGCGAGGTGACTGTTACCTTGCCACTTGCGATCACCAGACACAGTCTCCGGTTATTTCATGGAACACAGTTTGTCTAATATTATTAAAAGTGAAGAATCCTTTAGGAAAAACACCTCAAGGAAGGTTCCTTGACGCTGGTGAGGGGCTCTTGATCTAGGGAATTGGATCTGTGCTCCAGTTCCCTGAATTGAGTCTGAATACCTTCCATCCCCCCCCCATAGGTGCTCCCCCATGATAATAATAATAATAATAATTTGGGAGAAAGACAGTACTTAAAGATTACATAGATAACGAGAAGCTTTTTCCTCCGGCTGTGGCACAGAACCCAACAATTTCAAATTTATTAAATAGACAGCAAATTTACACTTGAGATTCTAAACTCAAAAGTTCATCTGTTTGAGAACATAAATAATCCATTTAAGATTGAAGCCATTCAGAAGCAGCGTACTGCAGATGTTTAGTGGAAAATACTGCTGTTCCATTTTGAAATTAACACTGTCAAAATGGCGGCCACGCACTCCATTAACAGCGTCAACATCCTTCAGTGATTTAGAGTAATTGGTTATAATCATAACTATAATTTTTAAAGGGTTGGTAAGCCAGCGGAAGGCCTCGATCAGATGTCCAATAGCTCCTATATATATAGATCGTGAGAAAATGGTGTATATGTCTCCGGGACACCATGCATCGCAGTGTCTCTTTTCAACGGGCAATCCTCGTCGAAAATTTTCGGAGACTCAGTCGTTTTTTGGCTCCAGCCGCGGGTCATTATATGACTAAAACCCGCGTCAGGACACACTTGTCCTGTTTCCTGACACACCTTACCTAACCTTACCTAACCTAACCTAACTAGTGCCTAAGGTTTAAAGCCGACCGGGAGAGGCTTTCTTAAGGTATCTGCATCAAAAGCTGAATGTATCAAGAATTTGGAAGATGAAACAAAATAGTGGAAGACAAGATAGTTATACTTACAGGTAATAACAGTTATACTTACAGGTAATAACAGTTATACTTACAGGTAATAACAGTTATACTTACTGGTAATAACAGTTATACTTACAGGTAATAACAGTTATACTTACTGGTAATAACAGTTATACTTACAGGTAATAACAGTTATACTTACTGGTAATAACAGTTATACTTACAGGTAATAACAGTTATACTTACTGGTAATAACAGTTATACTTACAGGTAATAACAGTTATACTTACTGGTAATAACAGTTATACTTACAGGTAATAACAGTTATACTTACTGGTAATAACAGTTATACTTACAGGTAATAACAGTTATACTTACTGGTAATAACAGTTATACTTACAGGTAATAACAGTTATACTTACTGGTAATAACAGTTATACTTACAGGTAATAACAGTTATACTTACAGGTAATAACAGTTATACTTACAGGTAATAACAGTTATACTTACTGGTAATAACAGTTATACTTACAGGTAATAACAGTTATACTTACAGGTAATAACAGTTATACTTACTGGTAATAACAGTTATACTTACAGGTAATAACAGTTATACTTACAGGTAATAACAGTTATACTTACAGGTAATAACAGTTATACTTACAGGTAATAACAGTTATACTTACAAGTAATAACAGTTATACTTACAGGTAATAACAGTTATACTTATAGGTAATAACAGTTATACTTATAGGTAATAACAGTTATACTTACAGGTAATAACAGTTATACTTATAGGTAATAACAGTTATACTTACAGGTAATAACAGTTATACTTACTGGTAATAACAGTTATACTTACAGGTAATAACAGTTATACTTATAGGTAATACCAGTTATACTTACAGGTAATAACAGTTATACTTACAGGTAATAACAGTTATACTTACAGGTAATAACAGTTATACTTACTGGTAATAACAGTTATACTTACAGGTAATAACAGTTATACTTATAGGTAATAACAGTTATACTTACAGGTAATAACAGTTATACTTACAGGTAATAACAGTTATACTTATAGGTAATAACAGTTATACTTACTGGTAATAACAGTTATACTTACAGGTAATAACAGTTATACTTACAGGTAATAACAGTTATACTTACAGGTAATAACAGTTATACTTACAGGTAATAACAGTTATACTTTATAACAGTTATACTTATAGGTAATAACAGTTATACTTACAGGTAATAACAGTTATACTTACAGGTAATAACAGTTATACTTACAGGTAATAACAGTTATACTTACTGGTAATAACAGTTATACTTACTGGTAATAACAGTTATACTTATAGGTAATAACAGTTATACTTACAGGTAATAACAGTTATACTTACAGGTAATAACAGTTATACTTATAGGTAATAACAGTTACACTTACAGGTAATAACAGTTATTATAACAGTTATACTTACAGGTAATAACAACAGGTAATATATACTTACAGGTAATAACAGTTATACTTATAGGTAATAACAGTTATACTTACAGGTAATAACAGTTATACTTACAGGTAATAACAGTTATACTTACAGGTAATAACAGTTATACTTACAGGTAATAACAGTTATACTTACAGGTAATAACAGTTATACTTACAGGTAATAACAGTTTACTTACTTACAGGTAATAACAGTTACACTTATAGGTAATAACAGTTATACTTACAGGTAATAACAGTTATACTTACAGGTAATAACAGTTATACTTACAGGTAATAACAGTTATACTTACAGGTAATAACAGTTATACTTACTGGTAATAACAGTTATACTTACAGGTAATAACAGTTATACTTATAGGTAATAACAGTTATACTTACAGATAATAACAGTTATACTTATAGGTAATAACAGTTATACTTACAGGTAATAACAGTTATACTTATAGGTAATAACAGTTATACTTACAGGTAATAACAGTTATACTTACAGGTAATAACAGTTATACTTACAGGTAATAACAGTTATACTTATAGGTAATAACAGTTATACTTACAGGTAATAACAGTTATACTTATAGGTAATAACAGTTATACTTACAGGTAATAACAGTTATACTTACAGGTAATAACAGTTATACTTACAGGTAATAACAGTTATACTTACAGGTAATAACAGTTATACTTTATACAGTTACTTACAGGTAATAACAGTTATACTTACAGGTAATAACAGTTATACTTACAGGTAATAACAGTTATACTTACAGGTAATAACAGTTATACTTACAGGTAATAACAGTTATACTTACAGGTAATAACAGTTATACTTACAGGTAATAACAGTTATACTTACAGGTAATAACAGTTATACTTATAGGTAATAACAGTTATACTTACAGGTAATAACAGTTATACTTACAGGTAATAACAGTTATACTTATAGGTAATAACAGTTATACTTATAGGTAATAACAGTTATACTTACAGGTAATAACAGTTATACTTATAGGTAATAACAGTTATACTTACAGGTAATAACAGTTATACTTACTGGTAATAACAGTTATACTTACAGGTAATAACAGTTATACTTATAGGTAATAACAGTTATACTTACAGGTAATAACAGTTATACTTACAGGTAATAACAGTTATACTTACAGGTAATAACAGTTATACTTACTGGTAATAACAGTTATACTTACAGGTAATAACAGTTATACTTATAGGTAATAACAGTTATACTTACAGGTAATAACAGTTATACTTACAGGTAATAACAGTTATACTTATAGGTAATAACAGTTATACTTACAGGTAATAACAGTTATACTTACAGGTAATAACAGTTATACTTACAGGTAATAACAGTTATACTTATAGGTAATAACAGTTATACTTACAGGTAATAACAGTTATACAGGTAATAACAGTTATACTTATAGGTAATAACAGTTATACTTACAGGTAATAACAGTTATACTTACAGGTAATAACAGTACACTGGTAATAACTAATATAGGTAATAACAGTTATACTTACAGGTAATAACAGTTATACAGTTATACTTACAGGTAATAACAGTTATACTTACAGTTATACTTACAGGTAATAACAGTTATACTTACAGGTAATAACAGTTATACTTATAGGTAATAACAGTTATACTTACAGGTAATAACAGTTATACTTATAGGTAATAACAGTTATACTTACAGGTAATAACAGTTATACTTACAGGTAATAACAGTTATACTTACAGGTAATAACAGTTATACTTATAGGTAATAACAGTTATACTTACAGGTAATAACAGTTATACTTATAGGTAATAACAGTTATACTTACAGGTAATAACAGTTATACTTACAGGTAATAACAGTTATACTTACAGGTAATAACAGTTATACTTACAGGTAATAACAGTTATACTTACAGGTAATAACAGTTATACTTACAGGTAATAACAGTTATACTTACTGGTAATAACAGTTATACTTACAGGTAATAACAGTTATACTTACTGGTAATAACAGTTATACTTACAGGTAATAACAGTTATACTTACAGGTAATAACAGTTATACTTACTGGTAATAAGTTATACTTACTTAATACTTACAGGTAATAACAGTTATACTTACTTACAGGTAATAACAGTTATACTTACAGGTAATACTTACTGGTAATAACAGTTATACTTACTGGTAATAACAGTTATACTTACAGGTAATAACAGTTATACTTACAGGTAATAACAGTTATACTTACAGGTAATAACAGTTATACTTACTGGTAATAACAGTTATACTTACTGGTAATAACAGTTATACTTACTGGTAATAACAGTTATACTTACTGGTAATAACAGTTATACTTACAGGTAATAACAGTTATACTTACAGGTAATAACAGTTATACTTACAGGTAATAAGTTATACTTACAGGTAATAACAGTTATACTTACAGGTAATAACAGTTATACTTACAGGTAATAACAGTTATACTTACAGGTAATAACAGTTATACTTACAGGTAATAAGTTATACTTACAGGTAATAACAGTTATACTTACAGGTAATAACAGTTATACTTACAGGTAATAACAGTTATACTTACAGGTAATAAGTTATACTTACAGGTAATAACAGTTATACTTACAGGTAATAACAGTTATACTTACAGGTAATAACAGTTATACTTACAAGTAATAACAGTTATACTTACTGGTAATAACAGTTATACTTACTAGTAATAACAGTTATACTTACTGGTAATAATAGTTATACTTACTGGTAATAATAGTTATACTTACTGGTAATAACAGTTATACTTACTGGTAATAAGTTATACTTACAGGTAATAAGTTATACTTACTGGTAATAAGTTATACTTACAGGTAATAACATTTATACTTCCTGGTAATAACAGTTATACTTACTGGTAATAAGTTATACTTACAGGTAATAACAGTTATACTTACAGGTAATAACAGTTATACTTACAGGTAATAACAGTTATACTTACAGGTAATAACAGTTATACTTACAGGTAATAACAGTTATACTTATTGGTAATAAGTTATACTTACAGGTAATAACAGTTATACTTACAAGTAGTAACAGTTATACTTACAGGTAATAATAGTTATACTTACAGGTAATAACAGTTATACTTACAGGTAATAATAGTTATACTTACAGGTAATAACAGTTATACTTACAGGTAATAACATTTATACTTACTGGTAATAACAGTTATACTTACTGGTAATAAGTTATACTTACAGGTAATAACAGTTATACTTACAGGTAATAACAGTTATACTTACAGGTAATAACAGTTATACTTATTGGTAATAAGTTATACTTACAGGTAATAACAGTTATACTTACAAGTAGTAACAGTTATACTTACAGGTAATAATAGTTATACTTACAGGTAATAACAGTTATACTTACAGGATATAACAGTTTTACTTATAGGTAATAAGAGTTATATTTACAGGTAATAACAGTTATACTTACTGGTAATAACTGAAGCCTCCAACAGCTGGATAACTTAAACTTGAAAAAATAAACCTTTTTCAGTTCTGACGTCAATTCTTTGCCAGAATTAAGTTTAAAGAAACTATAAAACCTTCTTGAAACTAGTGTTGCAGAACACGGTACGGATAGGGATTAAACTCGCGGCAAGTGAGTCACTGTTACAGTTAGTCACTGGCATAGTCTTGTCGAGCCTGAACCTAAATCTGCCAGTACAAGTAAAAATCATAGTTATTGTAACTGTTACGGTCAGTTATTGTAACTGTTATGGTCAGTTATTGTAACTGTTATGGTCAGTTATTGTAACTGTTATGGTCAGTTATTGTAACTGTTATGGTCAGTTATTGTAACTGTTATGGTCAGTTATTGTAACCGTTATGGTCAGTTATTGTAACTGTTACGGTCAGTTATTGTAACTGTTATGGTCAGTTATTGTAACTGTTATGGTCAGTTATTGTAACTGTTATGGTCAGTTATTGTAACTGTTATGGTCAGTTATTGTAACTGTTACGGTCAGTTATTGTAACTGTTATGGTCAGTTATTGTAACTGTTACGGTCAGTTATTGTAACTGTTATGGTCAGTTATTGTAACTGTTATGGTCAGTTATTGTAACTGTTATGGTCAGTTATTGTAATTGTTATGGTCAGTTATTGTAACCGTTATGGTCAGTTATTGTAACTGTTATGGTCAGTTATTGTAACTGTTATGGTCAGTTATTGTAACCGTTATGGTCAGTTATTGTAACCGTTATGGTCAGTTATTGTAACTGTTATGGTCAGTTATTGTAACTGTTATGGTCAGTTATTGTAACTGTTATGGTCAGTTATTGTAACTGTTATGGTCAGTTATTGTAACTGTTATGGTCAGTTATTGTAACTGTTATGGTCAGTTATTGTAACTGTTACGGTCACTGTATTAATTTGAGACTTAGTTGTTAATAAGATTTTAACTTGGTGGTGGGATATGATTGACATGTGTGGTGGATGACTCTTCCCTGTGTCAGATGTGAAGACATTTTTCATACCTTTCTAGGCGACTTGAATCATTTTGTTTAAACTTTCCAACAAGTTCGATTACACTCGGGAAAAGAAGGTAATTGTCCTTATGTTTATGTGTGTGTGTGTGTGTGTGTGTGTGTGTGTGTGTGTGTGTGTGTGTGTGTGTGTGTGTGTGTGTGTGTGTGTGTGTGTGTGTGTGTAACAACACATTACTAATCAAAGCCGAGCCATGATGTTGAGAAAGTAGTGGAGTTTCCTCCCTGCCAGCAGGATCTGCAGAAACCGCTTGAAAAAATAGGTAAAATTTTGAACAGAGTTGCGTATGAAGACAAGAGATGTTAGAGCAAGTGATGGAAACAGTGGTGATCCGTCATCCACGTGACTGCAATATAGATTTTGAAAGTTGCACACTATAATCATTGCATAAAGAGGAGAATTGTAGAGGCAACATTTATGTTGCCTCTAAACTTTCAACAAAGCAATTCTCGTGTTAATGTTTTTAGAATTACCGACAATATGTTAAGTAAAAGGACACAAGTGCCACTAAATGATGCTCCAAGTTACTGGGGATCTTAACATTATGTTTGAAAAAAAAAACCGCTTTTGAAAGTCAGGTAACAAATCGGCTGTTTCCCAACAAGGTAGGTTACTCCTCCCCCCCCCTCATCCCTCGGAAAAAAAGGTAACATTGACCATCTATCGGTCAGTAGCTGTCTTTCCAGAAGTGCACAGACATTACCACAATGGGAATGACCCACCAAACCGCAGGAACCCCAGCCCGATGTAGAACACAAGTTGACAACCATTTTCCCTGAATCCCTTCGTAGGTGTCACCATGGTCACATTCCATCTGCATATTATTTACCCAAAACTTCGTGTCTCCGTCCTACACACATGACTGTACGATGCTCGTGTCTTAACTCGCGGAACCTTCATACACAGCCTCGGAAGCAATAAATTCTAGTAGAGGAGAGATCACTACAGTGCTTTGGATCAGACCCTCCACAAGCATCAAGGAATCCTCCTTCAGAGTTTATAAGAGAGAGAGAGAGAGAGAGAGAGAGAGAGAGAGAGAGAGAGAGAGAGAGAGAGAGAGAGAGAGAGAGAGAGAGAGAGAGAGAATCATGTAGGCAAGATGACATCATGCTGATTGTTATCAATACAGATCATAGACAGGCACACAGGAAGTATATTTTTCACACACTCAGTCAACAGGTACCCCCCACAGTCAGCCAACAGGCACCTCCACAGACAGCAGTTACCTCCACAGTCAGACAGTAGGTACCTCCACAGTCAGACAGTAGGTACCTCCACAGTCAGACAGTAGGTACCTCCACAGTCAGACAGTAGGTACCTCCACAGTCAGACAACAGGTACCTCCATAGTCAGACAACAAGTACCTCCACAGTCAGACAGCAGGTACCTCCACAGTCAGACAGCAGGTACCTCCACAGTCAGACAGCAGGTACCTCCACAGTCAGACAGCAGGTACCTCCACAGTCAGACAGCAGGTACCTCCACAGTCAGACAGTAGCTACCTCCACAGTCAGACAGCAGGTACCTCCACAGTCAGACAGCACATACCTCCACAGCCAGACAGCAGGTACCTCCACAGTCAGACAGCAGGTACCCTCACAGTCAGACAGCAGGTACCTCCACAGTCAGATAGCATGTACCACCACCGTCAGACAGCAGGTACCCCCACAATCAGACAGCAGGTACCCCCACAATCAGACAGCAGGTACCCCACAATCAGACAGCAGGTACCCCCACAATCAGACAGCAGGTACCCCACAATCAGACAGCAGGTACCCCCACAATCAGACAGCAGGTACCCCTCACAGAGATCATGAATTCTTGCAGAGAGGCAACATAGATCGTCTCAGACAGTTAGTAGGTATCTTCACAGACAAAAAAAAAAGGTATCTCTCCAGACAACAGCAATGTCCACCGACAAACACTAGGTACCTCTACGTACAGACAGTAGGTACCTGTACGTACAGACAGTAGGTACCTCTGCGTACTGACACTAGGTATTTCTACGTACACACTAGGTACTTCTGGGTACAGCAACTAGGCATTTGTACGTACAATCACTACGTACTTCTACGTACAGACACTAGGTACTTGTACGTACAGATGGTCCAACAATTAAAATTCTTATCGCACAGCAAGAAAGTCAGCTTAACAAGACAGAAATCCTCCAAAAAAACATGAGCTGTCACCACCATCTCAACCACCACCACCACCACCACCACCACCACCACCACCACCTCCACCACCACCTCCACCACCACCTCCATCACTAATACTACCACTACCTTTCCCAAAGTTACCACCAACACAACCACTATCATCACCACTACCACCAGCCTCCACCACTACCACCAGCCTTCACCACTACCACCACCACTATCATTACCACTACCACCACCACTATCATTACCACTACCACCAGCCTCCACCACTATCACCACCACTACCACAAGCCTCCACCACTATCACCACTACCACCAGCCTTCACCACTATCACCACCACTACCACCAGCCTTCACCACTACTACCACCACTATCATTACCACTACCACCACCACTATCATTACCACTACCACCAGCCTCCACCACTACCACCACCACTACAACCACTACCACCACCACTACCACCACCAATATAATTACCACTACCACCAGCCTCCACCACTACCACCGTCACTATCATTACCACTACCACCACTACCACCACCACTGACACCACCACTATCATTACCACTACCACCACCACTATCATTACCGCTACCACCACCATTGACACCACCACTATCAACACTACTACCACCAACCTCCACCACCTGTCCATGACAACACAGTTTCTGAGAGGCAGACACACTCCACTATGGAAATATTTGAGAATTCGATTAGGTCTTTGATTTGAAGAGGTACAGAGAGAGAGAGAGAGAGAGAGAGAGAGAGAGAGAGAGAGAGAGAGAGAGAGAGAGAGAGAGATGAATTAGACAAACGAGATTAATACCACCAAATGAATTTCTTTTTTATACACTCCTTCCCATCACCTGGTTATAGACCGGGCCGCGGGGGCGTTGACCCCCCGAAATATCATTCAGGTATACCAGTCCTCCGAAGTTCTCTCTCTCTCTCTCTCTCTCTCTCTCTCTCTCTCTCTCTCTCTCTCTCTCTCTCTCTCTCTCTCTCTCTCTCTCTCTCTCTCTCTCTCTCTCCGCTCCACACGGTCCTCAAGAGAGCCGATACTTCAATTACGGAGCCATTGTTACCACACTCGCCCAGGATGACGTGCTAATCATGGCCTTAATTAAGCCTCCCCGGGATGAAGATGTGGAGGCCGTCGGGATCTGGTAACGAAGAGAGTGTCATCCTCCGCCCAGGAGAAAAGTTACCTTTGTTTTATCTTGACTTAGAAAGCGACTTTAGCCGCTTCACAACACAATGACCAGTGTTCATTCTTTGACAGTTAGCCATTGTTAATGACTTGCGTCTATCAGTCGTATATATATATATATATATATATATATATATATATATATATATATATATATATATATATATATAATGACCATAACAGCGCTTCAAGTCTATCAGTCTAAGAGTTTACAGTTAAGTACATCAGGAGAAGAACCTCTTGGAATGTAGTCTTAGGAGAAGGGGAGGAGGAAAGGGGAAGAGAATAGGGGAGGGGATGAGAGGGGTGCATGTCAGTATTTGTGGCGTTGCATCTATAAGGTGCCTCTGGGGGGAGGAAGATGATTAAAGACAAGAAATAAAAAAATGAAGAAGGAAACTAATGGAAAACGATGGAGAGATGAGACAAAATACTGTGGGAAAAAACGAAGGGATAAAGAAGACAAAATGGATAAATGGGAAGAGCAAAAGAATCATATGAAGGAGAGACAACACGAAAGAAGAAACAGGGAAAAAGAAGAAGAAGAAAAAAAAGGCAAGAAGCAGACGAAGTTGTAGGTCCCTCACCTCCCAGGTGAAGGGGCAGGTCCCTCACCTCCCAGGTGAAGGAGCAGGTCCCTCACCTCCCAGGTGAAGGGGCAGGTCCCTCACCTCCCAGGTGAAGGGGCAGGTCCCTCACCTCCCAGGTGAAGGGGCAGGTCCCTCACCTCCCAGGTGAAGGGGCAGGTCCCTCACCTCCCAGGTGAAGGGGCAGGTCCCTCACCTCCCAGGTGAAGGGGCAGGTCACTCACCTCCCAGGTGAAGGGGCAGGTCCCTCACCTCCCAGGTGAAGGGGCAGGTCACTCACCTCCCAGGTGAAGGGGCAGGTCACTCACCTCCCAGGTGAAGGGGCAGGTCCCTCACCTCCCAGGTGAAGGGGCAGGTCCCTCACCTCCCAGGTGAAGGGGCAGGTCCCTCACCTCCCAGGTGAAGGGGCAGGTCCCTCACTTCTCAGGTGAAGGGGCAGGTCACTCACCTCCCAGGTGAAGGGGCAGGTCCCTCACCTCTCAGGTGAAGGGGCAGGTCACTCACCTCCCAGGTGAAGGGGCAGGTCCCTCACCTCCCAGGTGAAGGGGCAGGTCCCTCACCTCCCAGGTGAAGGGGCAGGTCCCTCACTTCTCAGGTGAAGGGGCAGGTCACTCACCTCCCAGGTGAAGGGGCAGGTCCCTCACCTCTCAGGTGAAGGGGCAGGTCACTCACCTCCCAGGTGAAGGGGCAGGTTCCTCACCTCCCAAGTGAAGGGGCAGGTCCCTCACCTCCCAGGTGAAGGGGCAGGTCCCTCACTTCTCAGGTGAAGGGGCAGGTCCCTCACCTCCCAGGTGAAGGGGCAGGTCCCTCACCTCCCAGGTGAAGGGGCAGGTCACTCACCTCCCAGGTGAAGGGGCAGGTCACTCACCTCCCAGGTGAAGGGGCAGGTCCCTCACTTCTCAGGTGAAGGGGCAGGTCCCTCACCTCCCAGGTGAAGGGGCAGGTCCCTCACCTCCCAGGTGAAGGGGCAGGTCATTCACCTCCCAGGTGAAGGGGCAGGTCACTCACCTCCCAGGTGAAGGGGCAGGTCCCTCACCTCCCAGGTGAAGGGGCAGGTCACTCACCTCCCAGGTGAAGGGGCAGGTCACTCACCTCCCAGGTGAAGGGGCAGGTCCCTCACTTCTCAGGTGAAGGGGCAGGTCCCTCACCTCCCAGGTGAAGGGGCAGGTCCCTCACCTCCCAGGTGAAGGGGCAGGTCACTCACCTCCCAGGTGAAGGGGCAGGTCACTCACCTCCCAGGTGAAGGGGCAGGTCCCTCACCTCCCAGGTGAAGGGGCAGGTCCCTCACCTCCCAGGTGAAGGGGCAGGTCCCTCACCTCCCAGGTGAAGGGGCAGGTCCCTCACCTCCCAGGTGAAGGGGCAGGTCACTCACCTCCCAGGTGAAGGGGCAGGTCCCTCACCTCCCAGGTGAAGGGGCAGGTCACTCACCTCCCAGGTGAAGGGGCAGGTCCCTCACCTCCCAGGTGAAGGGGCAGGTCACTCACCTCCCAGGTGAAGGGGCAGGTCCCTCACCTCCCAGGTGAAGGGGCAGGTCACTCACCTCCCAGGTGAAGGGGCAGGTCACTCACCTCCCAGGTGAAGGGGCAGGTCCCTCACCTCCCAGGTGAAGGGGCAGGTCCCTCACCTCCCAGGTGAAGGGGCAGGTCCCTCACCTCCCAGGTGAAGGGGCAGGTCACTCACCTCTCAGGTGAAGGGGCAGGTCCCTCACCTCCCAGGTGAAGGGGCAGGTCACTCACCTCTCAGGTGAAGGGGCAGGTCACTCACCTCCCAGGTGAAGGGGCAGGTCCCTCACCTCCCAAGGGACCCCTGAGGACATGCACTCAGTAATCGGCTCTCCTGTGTGTACCTAAGTACTCGGTACATAACTTCACTATGTACCCGGGCCATTAATGGCCTCTTCTAGATGTTTCTCCTCTTAGCGACCTCCTTGGACATGCGTCACGCTTCCGCTGGCTCCTTGGACATGCGTCACGCTTCCGCTGGCTCCTTGGACATGCGTCACGCTTCCGCTGGCTCCTTGGACATGCGTCACGCTTCCGCTGGCTCCTTGGACATGCGTCACGCTTCTGCTGGCTCCTTGGACATGTGTCACGCTTCTGCTGGCTCCTTGGACATGTGTCACGCTTCTGCTGGCTCCTTGGACATGTGTCACGCTTCTGCTGGCTCCTTGGACATGTGTCACGCTTCCGCTGGCTCCTTGGACATGCGTCACGCTTCCGCTGGCTCCTTGGACATGCGTCACGCTTCTGCTGGCTCCTTGGACATGTGTCACGCTTCTGCTGGCTCCTTGGACATGTGTCACGCTCCTGCTGGCTCCTTGGACATGTGTCACGCTTCTGCTGGCTCCTTGGACATGTGTCACGCTTCCGCTGGCTCCTTGGACATGTGTCACGCTTCTGCTGGCTCCTTGGACATGTGTCACGCTTCCGCTGGCTCCTTGGACATGTGTCACGCTTCCGCTGGCTCCTTGGACATGTGTCACGCTTCCGCTGGCTCCTTGGACATGTGTCACGCTTCCGCTGGCTCCTTGGACATGTGTCACGCTTCCGCTGGCTCCTTGGACATGTGTCACGCTTCCGCTGGGTCCTTGGACATGTCACGCTTCTGCTGGCTCCTTGGACATGTGTCACGCTTCCGCTGGCTCCTTGGACATGTGTCACGCTTCTGCTGGCTCCTTGGACATGTGTCACGCTTCCGCTGGCTTCTTGGACATGTGTCACGCTTCTGCTGGCTCCTTGGACATGTGTCACGCTTCTGCTGGCTCCTTGGACATGTGTCACGCTTCCGCTGCCTCCTTGGACATGTGTCACGCTTCTGCTGGCTCCTTGGACATGTGTCACGCTTCTGCTGGCTCCTTGGACATGTGTCACGCTTCCGCTGGCCTCCTTGGACATGTGTCACGCTTCTGCTGGCTCCTCTGACATGTCACGCTTCTGCTGGCTCCTTGGACATGTGTCACGCTTCCGCTGGCTCCTTGGACATGTGTCACGCTTCTGCTGGCTCCTTGGACATGTCACGCTTCTGCTGGCTCCTTGGACATGTGTCACGCTTCTGCTGGCTCCTTGGACATGTGTCACGCTTTTGCTGGCTCCTTGGACATGTGTCACGCTTCTGCTCGCTCCTTGGACATGTGTTACGCTTCTGCTAGCTCCTTGGACATGTGTCACGCTTCCGCTGGCTCCTTGGACATGTGTCACGCTTCTGCTGGCTCCTTGGACATGTGTCACGCTTTTGCTGGCTCCTTGGACATGTGTCACGCTTCTGCTGGCTCCTTGGACATGTGTCACGCTTCCGCTGGCTCCTTGGACATGTGTCACGCTTCCGCTGGCTCCTTGGACATGTGTCACGCTTCCGCTGGCTCCTTGGACATGTGTCACGCTTCCGCTGGCTCCTTGGACATGTGTCACGCTTCTGCTGGGTCCTTGGACATGTGTCACGCTTCTGCTGGCTCCTTGGACACGTGTCACGCTTCTGCTGGCTCCTTGGACACGTGTCACGCTTCCGCTGGCTCCTTGGACATGTGTCACGCTTCTGCTGGCTCCTTGGACATGTGTCACGCTTCCGCTGGCTCCTTGGACATGTGTCACGCTTCCGCTGGCTCCTTGGACATGTGTCACGCTTCTGCTGGCTCCTTGGACATGTTTCACGCTTCCGCTGGCTCCTTGGACATGTGTCACGCTTCCGCTGGCTCCTTGGACATGTGTCACGCTTCTGCTGGCTCCTTGGACATGTGTCACGCTTCCGCTGGCTCCTTGGACATGTGTCACGCTTCCGCTGGCTCCTTGGACATGTGTCACGCTTCCGCTGGCTCCTTGGACATGTGTCACGCTTCCGCTGGCTCCTTGGACATGTGTCACGCTTCCGCTGGCTCCTTGGACATGTGTCACGCTTCCGCTGGCTCCTTGGACATGTGTCACGCTTCCGCTGGCTCCTTGGACATGTGTCACGCTTCCGCTGGCTCCTTGGACATGTGTCACGCTTCCCGCTGGCTCCTTGGACATGTGTCACGCTTCCGCTGGCTCCTTGGACATGTGTCACGCTTCCGCTGGCTCCTTGGACATGTGTCACGCTTCCGCTGGCTCCTTGGACATGTGTCACGCTTCCGCTGGCTCCTTGGACATGTGTCACGCTTCCGCTGGCTCCTTGGACATGCGTCACGCTTCCGCTGGCTCCTTGGACATGTGTCACGCTTCCGCTGGCTCCTTGGACATGTGTCACGCTTCCGCTGGCTCCTCGGACATGCGTCACGCTTCCGCTGGCTCCTTGGACATGCGTCACGCTTCCGCTGGCTCCTTGGACATGTGTCACGCTTCCGCTGGCTCCTTGGACATGTGTCACGCTTCCGCTGGCTCCTTGGACATGTGTCACGCTTCCGCTGGCTCCTCGGACATGTGTCACGCTTCCGCTGGCTCCTTGGACATGTGTCACGCTTCCGCTGGCTCCTTGGACATGTGTCACGCTTCCGCTGGCTCCTTGGACATGTGTCACGCTTCCGCTGGCTCCTTGGACATGTGTCACGCTTCCGCTGGCTCCTTGGACATGTGTCACGCTTCCGCTGGCTCCTCGGACATGCGTCACGCTTCCGCTGGCTCCTTGGACATGTGTCACGCTTCCGCTGGCTCCTCGGACATGCGTCACGCTTCCGCTGGCTCCTTGGACATGCGGTTGGGATATTAAATGCTTCTTGGAAATTCGCTTTCCTTATTAAATGTTTTTTTGGATATACGATGAGGCTCTAATATTGAATTTTTGGACATGACTTGCATACCATAGAGCCCCTGGACATGAAGACTCTAAAAAGATATTTCGGACACGTGCGTGAGGTTTTTGAACGTTCTTGGACACGTACATGCCATATTCCTTTTGGACATGTAATATACTTCTGTATGCGGTGAACTTCAAAATTAGATACGTTTGAGTGATTTAGACATGGAAGTTGACCCTGGAGAGCCTCTCTCTCTCTCTCTCTCTCTCTCTCTCTCTCTCTCTCTCTCTCTCTCTCTCTCTCTCTCTCTCTCTCTCTCTCTCTCTCTCTCTCTCTCTCTCTGTCTCTCTCATGACCATCATGGCTCCCCTATATTCCACTGACCAACAATGGTTCATATTTAAAAAAAGGGTTTCTAGCTCGTTTTAAGACACTGAGTTCAGGTCTGACCTTACTCTTGCTCCAGCACTTAACAATTTCTGTGGATACGGAGCCCTACAGTGAACGCCTGCACCAAGACATAGTCATTATGGAGAAGAGATATCAGGAAACCCTGACCACCACCAGTTTGACGGTGTAACAACTGCTGGACGCTGGTGCGGGAGAGCCAGAGTCAACACAAGCGGAGAGAAGCCTGGATACCCTGATATAAACATGTCTGTATGACTGGACGGGTATTTCTGTTGTGTTTGTTTTGTATATATGTCATGAATTTAGGGTGAAAAGGGTTGGGTATTGTCACTGCATGAACTACATTAGATATCTGTGTATAACGTAGTACCTACGAGTGTTATGTAGTGTGTATCATGTGGCTCCTAAACCTGAAATAGCCTAAATATTGATTATAAGATTAGCATGTTAATCAGTTTGGTTTCTAGATTGGGTAAACAGAAAAGGGTAAAAATTTGTTGGTTGGTGTTATTGGTTGATTCTCATTGTTATTTCTTTATCTTCTCTTTACTTTCTTCTAATTCCCCTCTCCCTTCCTCTCTTACTCCTTTCCTCTTTTTTTCCAATATATATATATATATATATATATATATATATATATATATATATATATATATATATATATATATATATATATATATATATATTTAATTTAGCATATTTTTCCATTCCTCTCTTCCTCCTTTACTCCTTTTCTCGTGCTCCTTCTCTATCTCTCTTCTTCCTCTCATTTTCTCTTCTGTTCCCTCTCCTGACTCTCCTATCCTCCTCTTTTCTCCTTTTCTCCTCTCTTCACCTCTCTCTTCTTTACCTCTTCCTCCTCTATTCCCAAATACCATCTTCATCATCCCTTCCTCTTTCCTCCTCCTCCTTCTCCTCCTACGTCCTCTCGCCCTATATTTATCGCTACTCTTTTTTCCTCTTTCTCTTTTTTTTCGTCCTGTGAGTCCTCAAAAAAGAGCCGGGGATATTTTGCTTTTTTTTTATCAACTGTTATTATGTGTTTTTGATGGTTTTTTTATATATGTTTTTTCTCTCCTGTCCTTTTGGGAGTCTGGGATGGGCCTATACCGAGGGAAGGGTGGGAGAGAGAGAGAGAGTGAGAGAGAGAGAGAGAGAGAGAGAGAGAGAGAGAGAGAGAGAGAGAGAGAGAGAGAGAGAGAGAGAGAGAGAGAGGAAGATAGCGTAATCAAGAAAATTAAAGACGAATCAGTTTTCTTCATTCAACCCTCTCTATCTCAGCTGCGCCATATATATATATATATATAGTGCTTGAGTCTGCCCAGGTTGACATATTTCCTAAGATGTGCACCTTCATATGATAACCCTATACTGCACGAATATGACAGTATCCTGAGGCAGATTTTTACGAAAGTACTTAACCTTACTCTAGAAGACGGGCAGTGGAACCAAGCTACACTTCCAGTCAGACTAGGAGGCATTGGTGTCCGCAAGTCATCACAGATTGCGTTACCTGCTTTTCTGTCCTCGTGTATTGCATCCAGAGAGCTTGTAGCAGCGATTCTCCCTGAACATCTCAGGGACAAGATTGGAGCCCAGGACCAAAAATTCATTGACGGAGCAATGATCTGGGATAATCTAACGGGCTCAGAAACCAGACCTGCTCCCCCCAACAACTACTAACAATCGCACTGGGATGGTCCAATAGTGGAAAATATAGCCTCAACGATGCTTCAGAGTGTGTCAGGGAAGGATAGAGCCCGCCTGCTGGCAGTGAGAGCCCCTCATGCTGGGGACTTTCTGTTGGCTGTTCCCAACTCCAGCCTTGGCACACGCCTCGACCCACAGACCATCCGCATCGGTGTTGCCCTTCGACTTGCCGCCCCTATTCTCGCCGAACACAGGTGTATTTGTTGCAGTGAAGCAGCAGACCGATTCGGGTACCATGGTCTTGTGTGCCGTAAATCCGAGGGAAAGATTGCAAGACATGAGGAGGTTAATAACATTATCAAGAGGAGCCTCACAACAGCTGGATGCCCAGCAGTAAGGGAGCCACCCCAATTATGCAGATCTGATGGCAGCCAGAAGCGTCCAGATGGTATCACCCTTCAAGCCTGGACAGACGGGAAGCAGGTGCTGTGGGACTATACATGTGCATCTACCTTGGCTGATACCTATCTCCAATACACCAGGGAGGAAGGAGGGGCAGCTGCCAGCTTTAGGGAGTCCCAAAAGTCTAGAAAATATGGAGAACTTGCCCATCATTATATGTTTGTTCCCATAGGCTCAGAGACCCTTGGCTCATGGGGAAAGAGTGCATCTAATTTCCTTAAGGAGCTGGGAAAAAAGACTCATCAGGGTAACTAGGGATCCCAGGGCAGCTAGTTTTCTGTTCCAGCGGCTCAGTGCGGCTGTTCAAAGGGGTAATGCATGCTGCATTTTGGGCACACGCCCCAGCTCTGAGGAGCTGGATGAGATTTTCGCCTTATAATCGGTGATACACACGTAACAACATGTACCGTATATATATATATATATATATATATATATATATATATATATATATATATATATATATATATATATATATATATATATATATATTTATATATATATATAATATATATATACCTTTTTTTTTCAACAAGTCGGTCGTCTCCCACCGAGGCAGGGTGACCCAAAAAAGAAAGAAAATCCCCAAAAAGAAAATACTTTCATCATCATTCAACACTTTCACCTCACTCACACATTATCACTGTTTTTGCAGAGGTGCTCAGAATACAACAGTTTAGAAGCATATACGTATAAAGATACACAACATATCCCTCCAAACTGCCAATATCCCAAACCCCTCCTTTAAAGTGCAGGCATTGTACTTCCCATTTCCAGGACTCAAGTCCGACTATATGAAAATAACCGGTTTCCCTGAATCCCTTCACTAAATATTACCCTGCTCACACTCCAACAGATCGTCAGGTCCCAAGTACCATTCGTCTCCATTCACTCCTATCTAACACGCTCACGCACGCTTGCTGGAAGTCCAAGCCCCTTGCCCACAAAACCTCCTTTACCCCCTCTCTCCAACCCTTTCGAGGACGACCCCTACCCCGCCTTCCTTCCCCTATAGATTTATATGCTTTCCATGTCATTCTACTTTGATCCATTCTCTCGAAATGACCAAACCACCTCAACAACCCCTCTTCTGCCCTCTGACTAAAGCTTTTATTAACTCCACACCTTTTCCTAATTTCCACACTCCGAATTTTCTGCATAATATTTACACCACACATTGCCCTTAAACAGGACATCTCCACTGCCTCCAACCGTCTCCTCGCTGCTGCATTTACAACCCAAGCTTCACACCCATATAAGAGTGTTGGTACTACTATACTTTCATACATTCCCTTCTTTGCCTCCATAGATAACGTTTTTTGACTCCACATATACCTCAACGCACCACTCACCTTTTTTCCCTCATCAATTCTATGATTAACCTCATCCTTCATAAATCCATCCGCCGACACGTCAACTCCCAAGTATCTGAAAACATTCACTTCTTCCATACTCCTCCTCCCCAATTTGATATCCAATTTTTCTTTATCTAAATCATTTGACACCCTCATCACCTTACTCTTTTCTATGTTCACTTTCAACTTTCTACCTTTACACACACTCCCAAACTCATCCACTAACCTTTGCAATTTTTCTTTAGAATCTCCCATAAGCACAGTATCATCAGCAAAAAGTAACTGTGTCAATTCCCATTTTGAATTTGATTCCCCAAAATTTAATCCCACCCCTCTCCCGAACACCCTAGCATTTACTTCCTTTACAACCCCATCTATAAATATATTAAACAACCATGGTGACATTACACATCCCTGTCTAAGACCTACTTTTACCGGGAAGTATTCTCCCTCTCTTCTACACACCCTAACCTGAGCCTCATTATCCTCATAAAAACTCTTTACAGCATTTAGTAACTTACCACCTATTCCATATACTTGCAACATCTGCCACATTGCTCCTCTATCCACTCTATCATATGCCTTTTCTAAATCCATAAATCCAATAAAAACTTCCCTACCTTTATCTAAATACTGTTCACATATATGCTTCAATGTAAACACTTGATCTACACATCCCCTACCCACTCTGAAACCTCCTTGCTCATCCGCAATCCTACATTCTGTCTTACCTCTAATTCTTTCAATTATAACCCTACCGTACACTTTTCCTGGTATACTCAGTAAGCTTATTCCTCTATAATTTTTACAGTCTCTTTTGTCCCCTTTCCCTTTATATAAAGGGACTATACATGCTCTCCGCCAATCCCTAGGTACGTTCCCCTCTTTCATACATTTATTAAACAAAAGTACCAACCACTCCAACACTATATCCCCCCCTGCTTTTAACATTTCTGTCATGATCCCATCAGTTCCAGCTGCTTTACCCCCTTTCATTCTACGTAATGCCTCACGTACCTCCACCACACTTACTTTCTGCTCTTCTTCACTCCTAAAAGATGGTATACCTCCCTGCCCAGTGCATGAAATTACCGCCTCCCTTTCTTCCTCAACATTTAAAAGTTCCTCAAAATATTCTCGCCATCTACCTAATACCTCCATCTCCCCATGTACTAACTCCCCTACTCTGTTTTTAACTGACAAATCCATACTTTTCCTAGGCTTTCTTAACTTGTTTAACTCACTCCAAAATTTTTTCTTATTTTCATTAAAATTTCTTGACAGTTCCTCTCCCACTCTATCATCTGCTCTCCTTTTGCACTCTCTCACCACTCTCTTCACCTTTCTTTTACTCTCCATATACTCTGCTCTTCTTATAACACTTCTGCTTTGTAAAAACCTCTCATAAGCTACCTTTTTCTCTTTTATCACACCCTTTACTTCATCATTCCACCAATCACTCCTCTTTCCTCCTGCCCCCACCCTCCTATAACCACAAACTTCTGCCCCACATTCTAATACTGCATTTTTAAAACTATTCCAACCCTCTTCAACCCCCCCCCCCCATCACTACTCATCTTTGCACTAGCCCACCTTTCTGCCAATAGTCACTTATATCTCGCCCGAACTTCCTCCTCCCTTAGTTTATACACTTTCACCTCCCTCTTACTTGTTGTTGCCACCTTCCTCTTTTCCCATCTACCTCTTACTCTAACTGTAGCTACAACTAAATAATGATCCGATAAATCAGTTGCCCCTCTATAAACATGTACATCCTGGAGCCTACCCATCAACCTTTTATCCACCAATACATAATCTAATAAACTACTTTCATTACGTGCTACATCATACCTTGTATATTTATTTATCCTCTTTTTCATAAAATATGTATTACTTATTACCAAATTTCTTTCTACACGTAGCTCAATTAAAGGCTCCCCATTTACATTTACCCCTGGCACCCCAAATTTACCTACTACTCCCTCCATAACATTTTTACCCACTTTAGCATTGAAATCCCCAACCACCATTACTCTCACACTTGATTCAAAACTCCCCACGCATTCACTCAACATTTCCGAGAATCTCTCTCTCTCCTCTACACTTCTCTCTTCTCCAGGTGCATACACGCTTATTATAACCCACTTTTCACATCCAATCTCTAT
>NC_091342.1:8914234-8916734 GCF_038502225.1 Cherax quadricarinatus | reverse complement strand
AGCCCAGGCTTACACTACTGAAGTCTCCAAGCCCAGGCTGACACCACTGAAGTCTCCCAGCCCAGGCTTGCACTACTGAAGTCTCCCAGCCCAGGCTGACACTACTGAAGTCTCCCAGCCAAGGCTGACACTGCTGAAGTCTCCTAGCCCAGGCTGACACTACTGTAGTCTCCCAGTCCAGGCTGACACTGCTGAAGTCTCCCAGCTCAATCTGACACTAGTCAAGTCTCCCAGCCCAGGCTGACACTGCTGAAGTCTCCCAGCCCAGGCTGACACTGCTGAAGTCTCCCAGCCCAGGCTGACACTGCTGAAGTCTCCTAGCCCAGGCTGACACTACTGAAGTCTCCCAGCCCAGGCTGACACTGCTGAAGTCTCCCAGCCCAGGCTGACACTGCTGAAGTCTCCTAGCCCAGG
Organism: Cherax quadricarinatus; assembly: GCF_038502225.1. Lineage (NCBI taxonomy): Eukaryota > Metazoa > Arthropoda > Malacostraca > Decapoda > Parastacidae > Cherax > Cherax quadricarinatus. Next base: position 8,916,320 of record NC_091342.1, on the reverse strand, counting down.
ATGACACTACTGAAGTCTCCCAGCCCAGGCTGACACTGCTTAAGTCTGCCAGCCCAAACTGACACTGCTAAAGTCTGCCAGCTGAGACTGACACTGCTAAAGTCTGCCATCTGAGACTGACACTGCTAAAGTCTGCCAGGTGAGACTGGCACTGCTAAAGTCTGCCAGCTGAGACTGACACTGCTGAAGTCTGCCAGCTGAGACTGACACTGCTAAAGTCTGCCAGCTGAGACTGACACTGCTAAAGTGTGCCAGCTCAGACTGACACTGCTAAAGTGTGCCAGCTGAGACTGACACTGCTAAAGTGTGCCACCTGAGACTGACACTGCTAAAGTCTGCCACCTGGGACTGACACTGCTAAAGTGTGCCACCTGAGACTGACACTGCTAAAGTGTGCCAGCTGAGACTGACACTGCTAAAGTGTGCCAGCTGAGACTGACACTGCTAAAGTGTGCCAGCTGAGACTGACACTGCTAAAGTGTGCCAGCTGAGACTGACACTGCTAAAGTGTGCTAGCTGAGGCTGACACTGCTAAAGTGTGCCAGCTGAGACTGACACTGCTAAAGTGTGCCAGCCCAGACTGACACTGCTAAAGTGTGCCAGCTGAGACTGACACTGCTAAAGTGTGCCAGCTGAGACTGACACTGCTAAAGTGTACCAGCCCAGACTGACACTGGTAAAGTGTGCCAGCCGAGACTGACACTGCTAAAGTGTGCCAGCTGAGACTGACACTGCTAAAGTGTGCCAGCCCAGACTGACACTGGTAAAGTGTGCCAGCCGAGCCTGACACTGCTAAAGTGTGCCAGCTGAGACTGACACTGCTAAAGTGTCCCAGCCCAGACTGACACTGCTAAAGTGTGCCAGCTGAGACTGACACTGCTAAAGTGTGCCAGCCCAGACTGACACTGGTAAAGTGTGGCAGCCGAGACTGACACTGCTAAAGTGTGCCAGCTGAGACTGACTCTGCTAAAGTGTGCCAGCCCAGACTGACACTGGTAAAGTGTGCCAACCGAGACTGACACTGCTAAAGTGTGCCAGCCCAGACTGACACTGGTAAAGTGTGCCAGCTGAGACTGACACTGCTAAAGTGTGCCAGCTGAGACTGACACTGCTAAAGTGTGCCAGCTGAGACTGACACTGCTAAAGTGTGCCAGCTGAGACTGACACTGCTAAATTGTGCCAGCCCAGACTGACACTGGTAAAGTGTGCCAGCCGAGACTGACACTGCTAAAGTGTGCCAGCTGAGACTGACACTGCTAAAGTGTGCCAGCCCAGACTGACACTGGTAAAGTGTGCCAGCCGAGACTGACACTGCTAAAGTGTGCCAGCTGAGACTGACACTGCTAAAGTGTGCCAGCCCAGATTGACACTAGTAAAGTGTGCCAGCCGAGACTGACACTGCTAAAGTGTGCCAGCCCAGACTGACACTAGTAAAGTGTGCCAGCCGAGACTGACACTGCTAAAGTGTGCCAGCTGAGACTGACACTGCTAGAGTCTGCCAGCCCAGACTGACACTGCTAAAGTGTGCCAGCCCAGACTGACACTGGTAAAGTGTGCCAGCTGAGACTGACATTGCTAAAGTGTGCCAGCTGAGACTGACACTGCTAAAGTCTGCCAGCTGAGACTGACACTGCTAAAGTGTGCCAGCCCAGACTGACACTGGTAAAGTGTGCCAGCTGAGACTGACACTGCTAAAGTGTGCCAGCTGAGACTGACACTGGTAAAGTGTGCCAGCTGAGACTGACACTGGTAAAGTGTGCCAGCTGAGACTGACACTGCTAAAGTGTGCCAGCTGAGACTGACACTGGTAAAGTGTGCCAGCTGAGACTGACACTGCTAAAGTGTGCCAGCCCAGATTGACACTAGTAAAGTGTGCCAGCCGAGACTGACACTGCTAAAGTGTGCCAGCCCAGACTGACACTAGTAAAGTGTGCCAGCCGAGACTGACACTGCTAAAGTGTGCCAGCTGAGACTGACACTGCTAAAGTCTGCCAGCCCAGACTGACACTGCTAAAGTGTGCCAGCCCAGACTGACACTGGTAAAGTGTGCCAGCTGAGACTGACATTGCTAAAGTGTGCCAGCTGA
>NC_091342.1:8854234-8909234 GCF_038502225.1 Cherax quadricarinatus | reverse complement strand
GTCCTAACTAGATGTTCTAGGCAGGTCCTAACTAGCTGTTCTAGGCAGGTCCTAACTAGCTGTTCTAGGCAGGTCCTAACTAGCTGTTCTAGGCAGGTCCTAACTAGCTGTTCTAGGCAGGTCCTAACTAGCTGTTCTAGGCAGGTCCTAACTAGCTGTTCTAGGCAGGTCCTAACTAGCTGTTGGTAATGGCGGCGGTGGTAGTAATGGCGGCGGTGGTGGTAATGGCGGCAAGGTAGTAATGGCGGCAGTGGAGTGGAATGGAGTAATGGCGGCGGTAGGTGGTAATAAGGCGGCGGTATGGCAATGGCAGCGGTAGTAATATGGCAAGGCGGTAGGTAGTAATGGCGGCGGTGGTAGGTAATACAGGCAAGGTAGGTAGTAATGGCGGCGGTGAGTGGTAATGGCGGCGGTGGTGGTAATGGCGGCAGGTGGTAGTAATGCGGCAAGGTGGTATAGCGGCAGTGGTAGTAAGGCGGCAGTGGAGGGGTAGAATGGCGGCGGTGGTGGTAATGGCGGCGGTGTAGGTAATAGGCGGTGGATGTGGTAATGGCGGCGGTAGTGGTAATAGGCGGCGGTGGTAGGTAATGGCGGCAATGGTGGAATGGCAGCGGCGGTGGTATAATGGCGGCGGTAGGTGGTAATGGCAGGCAGGCGGAGGTGGTAGCGGCAATTGGTAAGTGGCGGTGGTATGGCGGCAGGTGGTATAATGGCAGGTGGAGGTGGTAATGGCGGCAATGGTGGTAATGGCGGCGGTGGTGGTAATGGCGGCAATGGTAGGTAATGGCGGCGGTAGGTGGTATAAGGCGGCGGGAATGGCGGTGGTAGTATGGAAGGCGGCCGGTGGTGGTAATGGCAGCAATGGCGGTAGAATGCGGCAGGTGGTGGTAATGGCGGCGGTGGATAGGGTAATCGGCATGGTGGCGGGGTAGTGTGGCGGCAATGGAGTAGGTAATGAGGCGGCAGGGTAGTGAGGTAATGGCAAGGCGGAGGTGGTGGCAGCGGTAGTGTAATGGCGGCAATGGTGTAATAGCGGCAATGGTGGTAATGGCAGGCAGGCGGTGCTAGTAATGGCAGCAGGTAGTGGTAGTGGCGGCAGCGGAAGTAATGGCTGCAATGTAGTAATGGCAGGCGGTGGTAGTAATGGCGGCAATGGAGTAATGGCAGCGGGTAGGTAGTGGCGGCAATGGTAGGTAATGGCGGCGGCGGTGGCTAGTAATGGCGGCAGCAGGTAGTAGTAATGGCAGGCGGCGGTGGTAATGGCGGCAGGTGTAAGTAATGGCGGCGGGGTGGTAGTAATGGCCGGCAATGGTGGTAATGGCAGCGGCGGAGTGGTAATGGCAGCGGCAAGTGTGGTAATAGCAGGCGGTGTGGTAATGGCAGGCGGCAAGGTAGTAATAAGGCAGGCGGCGGTGCTAGGTAATGGCAGCAAGTAGGTAATGCGGCAGGCGGTGGTAGTAATGGCAGGCGGCGGTATGGTAATGGCGGCAGGCGGTAGGTAGTAATGCCAGGCGGCAATGGTATAATGCAGGCGGTAACTATAATGCAGGCGGTAGGTAGGTGGTAATGGCGGCAGCGGTGGTGGTAATGGCGGCAGGCGGTGGTGGTAATAAGGCGCAGGTGGTAGTAATGGCAGCGGCGGTAGGTAAGTAATAGGCGGCGGCGGTAGTGGTAAGCGCGGTGGTAATAGGCGGCAGGCGGAGGTGGTAGTAATGGCAGCAAGGTCGGTAATGGCAGGCGGCAGTGTAGTAATAGGCGGCGGTGGTAGGTAATGGCAGCGGCGGATAGGTAGTAATGGCGCGGCGGTGGTAGTAAGTATGGCAGGCGGCGGTGGTGGTAATGGCGGCGGCGGTGGTGGTAATGGCGGCGGCGGTGGTATGGTAATGGCAGGCGGCGGTAGTAATAGGCAGCGGCGGTAGGTAGTAATGGCGGCAATGGTAGGTAATGGCGGCAGCGGTGCTAGTAATGGCGGCAGCGGTAGGTAGTAATGGCAGCAGGCGGTGGTAGTAATGGCAGGCGGCGGTGGTAGTAATGGCAGGCAGGCGGTAATGGTAGGTAATGGCGGCAGCAGGTGGTAGGTAATAAGGCGGCGCGGTTGGTAAGTATGGTAATGGCGGCGGCGGTAGTGGTAATGGCAGCGGCGGTGGTATGTAATGGCAGCGGCGGTAGGTGTAATAGCAGGCGGCGGTGGTAGTGGTAATGGCGGCGGCAGGTGGTAGTAGGTAATGGCGGCGGCGGTAGTGGATAATGGCAGGCGGCGGTAGGTGGAATGGTAATAGCGGCGGGGTAGGTGGTAATAGGCAGGCACAGGTGGTGGTGGTGTGAATAGCGGCGGCGGTGGTGTAATGGCGGCGGCGGTAGGTGTAATGGCAGCGGCGGTAGGTGGTAATAGGCAGGCGGCGGTAGGTGGTAATAGGCAGCGGCGGTGGTGGTAATGGCGGCGGCGGTGGTAGTGGTAATGGCAGGCGGCTGGTGGTGGTCGGCGGCGGTGGTGGTAATCGCGGCGGTGGTAGGTTAATGGCGGCGGCGGTACTGAGTAATAAGGCAGCGGCGGTAGGTAGTAAGGCAGGCAGGCAAGTAAGGTGGTAATGGCAGGCAGGCGGTGGCTGGTAATGGCGGCGGCGGTGGTGGTAATGCGGCGGCGGTAGGTAGTAATGGCGGTGGTATAATGGCGGCGGCGGTGGTAGGTAATGGCGGCGGCGGTGGTGGTAATGGCAGGCGGCGGTAGTGGTAATGCAGCGGCCAGTGGTGATGGTAATGGCGGCGGCGGTGGTAGTGGTAATGGCGGCGGCGGTAGTGGAAGTAATGGCGCAGGCGGTGGTGGTAAGTAATGGCGGCGGCGGATGGTGGTGGTAATGGCGGCGGCGGTGGTGGTAATGGCAGGCGGTGGTAGTGGTAATGGCGGCGGCGGTGGTAGGTGGTGGTAATGGCAGCGGCGGTAGGTAGGTAATGGCAGGCGGCGGTGGTGGTAATGGCGGCGGCGGTAGGTGGTAATGGCGGCGGCGGTGGTAGTGGTAATGGCGGCGGCGGTGGTGGTAATGGCAGCGGCGGTGGTAGGTAATGGCGGCGGCGGTGGTAAGTGGTAGCGGCGGCGGTGGTGGTGAGGCAGCGGTGGTGTAATGGCGGCAGCGGTGGTGGTAATGGCAGCAGGTGGTGATGACTGGCAGGCGGCGGTAGGTGGTAATGGCAGGCGGCGGTGGTGGTAGTAATGGCAGGCGGCGGTAGGTGTGGATATGGCGGCAGCGGTGGGGTGGTAATGGCGGCGGGGTGGTAGTAATGGCAGCGGCGGTGGTAGTGGTAATGGCGGCGGCGGTAGGTAAGTGGTAATGGCGGCGGTGGTAGTAGTAATGGCGGCGGCGGTGGTGGTGAATGGCAGGCGGCGGTGGTGGAATGGCAGGCGGCGGTAGGTGGTAATGGCAGGCGGCGGTAGGTGGTGGTAATGGCGGCGGCGGTGGTGGTGGTAATGGCGGCGGCGGTGGTGGTAATGGCGGCGGCGGTATGGTGGTGGTAATGGCAGGCGGCGGTGGAGGTAGGTAATGGCAGCGGTGGTGGTATGGCGGCGGTAGGTGGATGGAATAGGCGGCGGTGGTATGTAAGTAAGGCAGCAGCGGTGTGTGTAATGGCAGGCGGCGGTGGTAGTAATAATGGCAGCAGTGTGGTAATGGCGGCACGGTAGGTAGGTAATGCGGCGGCGGTGGTGGTGTGGCGGTAATGGTAAGGCAGCTGGTAGGTAGGTAATGGCGGCGGTAGGTGGTGGTAATGGCAGGCGGCTGGTGGTAGGTAATGGCAGGCGGCGGTAGTGGTGGTAATGGCAGGCGGCGGTGGTGGATGTAATGGCAGCGGCGGTGGTGGTAATGGCGGCGGCGGTAGGTGGTAATAGCGGCAGGCGGTGGTGTGTGGTAATGGCGGCGGCGGTGGTGGTAGGTAATGGCGGCGGTGGTGGTGTAATGGCGGCGGCGGTGGTGGTAATGGCGGCGGCGGTGGTGGTGGTAATGGCGGCGGCGGTGGTAGTGGTAATGGCAGCGGCGGTGGTGGTAATGGCGCGGTGGTAGTGTAATGGCAGGCGGCAGTGGTGGATAATGGCAGCGGCGGTGGTAGAGTAATGGCGGCGGCGGTGGTGGTAATGGCGGCGGCGGTGGTGGTAGTATGGCGGCAGGCGGTAGGTGGTAGGTAATGGCGGCGGCAGTGGTAATGGCGGCGGTGGTGGTAGGTAATGGCGGCGGTGGTGGTAATGGCGGCGGCGGTGGTAGTAGGTAATGGCAGGCGGCGGTAGTGGTAATGGCGGCGGTGGTGGAATGGCAGGCGGCGGTGGTGGTGGTAATGGCGGCGGCGGTGGTAGGTAATGGCGGCGGCGGTGGTAGTGGTGGCAGCGGCGGTATGAGTAATGGCAGGCGGTGGTAGTGGTAATGGCAGGCGGCGGTGGAGTGGAGGTAATGGCAGCGGCGGTAGTGGTATGGCGGCAGCGGTGGTAGTAATGGCGGCGGCGGTGGTGTATGGTAGTAATGGCGGCCGGTAGTGGTGAATGGCAGGCGGCGTGGTGGTAGTGGCGCGGCGGTGGTGGTAATGGCAGCGGCGGTGGTGCGGTAGTGTAATGGCGGCGGCGGTGGTGGTGAATGGCTGGCGGCGGTATGTAATGGCGGCGGCGGTGGTGGTGGTGGCGGTTGGTAATAGGCGGCGGCGGTGGTGGTGTAATGGCGGCGGTGGTAGTGGTAATGGCGGCGGCGGTGGTGGTAATGCAGCGGCGTGGTAGGTGGTAGTAATGCGGCAGCGGTGGTAGGTGGTAATGGCGGCGGCGGTAGGTGGTAATGGCGGCGGCGGAGTGTAAAGGGCGTGGTAGTGGTAGGTAGGCGGCGGTGGTAGTAGGTAATGGCACGGCGGTGTATGAGTTAATGCAGGCAGCGGTGGTGTAATGAATGGCACGGCGGTGGTGGTATTGGCGGCGGCGGTAGGTGGTGGTGGTAATATGGTCGGCGGCGGTAGGTGGAGTAATGCGCAGCGGTGGTGAATGGCGGCGGATGGTGGTAACAGGCGGCTGGTGGTAGTAATGGCGGTAGTAGTGGGCGGCGGCGGTGGATGGTAGGTGGTAATGGCGGCGGTAGTAGTATAAGGCGCGGCAGGTGGTAGTAATGGCAGCGGTGGTGGAGGTAGTATGGCGGCGGTGGTGTAATGCGGCGGTGGTAGTGGTAATAATGGCAGCGGCGGTAGGTGTAGTAATCGGCGGCGTGGTGGTAATGGCAGCGGTAGTAGGTAATTCGCAGGCAGCAGTGGGGTTAGTAGTAATGCGGCAGGCGGAATAGGTGGTAGGTAATGGCGGCAGGCGGTGGTGGTAATGGCAGCGCGGTGGTAGTAATAAGGCAGGCAGCGGTAGGTGGTGAATGGCGGTGCGTGGATGGTAATGGCGGGGCGGTATGTGGATGGCAGCAGGCGTGGTAGTAATGGCAGGCAGCGGTAGTAGTAATGGAGCGCGGTGGTATGCGATGGATAATGCAGCAGGCGGTGGTAGTGGATGGCAGCGCGGTATGGTAATGAGCGCGTTGGTAATGGGCAGCGGTAGTAGTAATAGGCGCGGTGGAGTAGTAATAATGGCAGCGGTGTAGTAGTGGTAATGGCGGCAGGTGGTAGGTAGTAATGGCGGCAGCGGTAGGTGGTAATAATAGCAGCGGTCGGTAGTGTAATGGCAGCGGTAGCAATAGTGGCGGCGGTGGATGGTAATGGCGCCCAGCGGTAGTGGTAGTGGCGCAGCATAATGGATATGGTAATGGCAGCGGCAATGGTAGTAATGGCAGGCAGGCAATGAGTGGTAATAGGCAGCAGCGGTATAGTAGGTAATGGCAGCGGCAATGGTGACTGGTAGTAATGCAGCAGCGGTGGTAGTAATGGCAGCAGTAGGTAAGGTAATGCAGCAGCAAGTGGTAGGTAATAAGCAGGCGGCGGTGTATGTAAGCGGTAGTATAGTGGTAAGTGGCGGCAATGGTGGTAATGGCGCGGCAGGTGAGTGGTAATGGCTGGCGGCGTGGGAATCGGTAGGTGTAATGGCAGGCGGCGAAGGCAGTGGTAGTAATGGCGGCGGCGGTAAGGTAGTAATGCAGGCAGGCAATGGTGGTAATGGCAGCAGGCAGTAGTAGTAATGGCGCAGCAATGGTGTAATCGGCAGGCGTGGTGGTAATAGGCATCGGCGGTGAGTAGGTAATGGCAGGCAGCAATGGTGGTAATGGCAGCAGCGGTGAATGCGTGTAGTTGGCGGCGGCAATGAGGTAGTAATGGCAGCGGCTGGTAGGTATGCGGCGGTAATAGTGGTAATATAGCTGGCAAGGTGCAGCGTGGTTAATAGCAGCGGTGTGGTAATGGCGGTATGGTGCCGGCAATGGTGGTAATGGCGGCGGCGGTGTAGTAATGCACGGTAGGTGGTAGTGCAATAATAGTAATGGCAGGCTGGTAGGTGAATGCCTGCGGCGGCGTGGTAGATGAATGGCAGTGGTGTAGGTGGTAATGGCGCGGCAGGTGGTGTAATGGCAGTGGTGGTAATGATAGTGGTAGCGGTAGCGTGGTAAGTGGTAAGTAAGGCCGCCAGGCAGTGGTATGTAATGGCAGGTGGTAGTAATAGCGGCAGGTAGTAGTGATGGTGGTAATGTGGTAGTGGTAGGCGTGGTAGGTAGTAATAGCGGTGGTAATGCGGTAGGTGTAATGGCGTATGTGTAATAGCAGTAACGTAGTAGTAATAGCGTGTATGTAAGCAGGTAGTATGTAATAGCAGCAGTAGTAGTAATAGTAGTAGTAGTAGTAGTAGTAGTACACAGTATTGCTAGCTTAAGTCAGTAGATCATTTCTTAAGGCTGGTGATATTACACTGGGTGTAATATCACCTGCCTTATATATGTTTTACTTTTTTGGGTAACCAATTGCCTTTGTTAAGTATTCCGTTATTTCTTTGAGTAATCGAAGATTTCTTGGAATATTCAGTTTTTTTTCCTGGGGGTGGGGGAGGTATCTGTAAATTCCTGAAGGAATCGAAAACTTTTCGGATCATCCGAGATGCCCTTTTTTTCTATGTTTATGGGATCGAGGATTTAACTGATGCTCCTTCCATCTTTGGACAGTCGAATCCCTTTCATGGTCAAGCCCTCTCTACCTGTCCGCCTTCCCACATCATTATCGCTTCTTGCACCTTCCACTCCAGTTCTCTGTCTGTCTGTCTCTACACACACAGAGTTTTATAAGGTTAGGTTATGTTCCCTAAATTTATTCACAAGCTAAGAGCTCTCTCTCTCTCTCTCTCTCTCTCTCTCTCTCTCTCTCTCTCTCTCTCTCTCTCTCTCTCTCTCTCTCTCTCTCTCTCTCACTCTCTCTCTCTCTCTCTCTCTCTCTCTCTCTCTCTCTCTCTCTCTCTCTCTCTCTCTCTCTCTCTCTCTCTCTCTCTCTCTCATTCTCTCATACACCCTCTTGCCCCATCCTTATCGCATTCTTGGGCGCGGGAGCAGGAATACCAGAGGTAGTTCTTGCGGCCAGAGGGAGATTTGCAAAGCGGACGGTGGACCATGGAGCAGGTACCGTCCCTTACTTGGCTGGGAGTATAATGCAGCGGACCTTGCCTGGTCGCCTTGCCTACCGAACTTTCGCACACAGGCGCGCACATGCACGCAAACACAAGCAAACTCACACGCACGGTGGATCCAGTGCTTGCCAAACGCGTTCAGCCACCTGGTGCTTGCATTCCCAAGCATTGAATGCTGCAGAAGTTGCTTGCAAAGGGGTCAGGTTCCTCCCTGAGGGAGGGAGAGGCTTAGGCTTCGAGGAGGGTCACTGTAGCGAGCAGGTAGCAATAGCCGCTAGCTATTGACGGCATGAAGGGGATGCTGGGAGCTTCACAGGCTATTGAGGTGGGGATTCATGAGGTAAGAGGGGGAGGGGTGATGAAAGGGAGGGTGGTGGAAGCCGGTTGGAGGTGTTCCATTGGGGGGTACAGGTGCTCGTGCAGATTCACACGCTTGGGATGTCACGCCTTGGCAGGAGGACAGGTTAGAATTTTTTTTTCCAGGCTTTTTTTTTTTTTTTGAAACACGGTTGGAAGACTAAACGTCCAGTGAGTGTTTTCTGTCATTGTCTTCATAGTTTTTAAGACTTTCATAGTCTTGGAAAAGAGGCAAGAGGGAGATGGAGAAGTGGATAATGTGTGGAGCATGAAAGAGGTGGAGGAAAGGTAGATAGAGAGTGGAGGGGATAATAACTGTAGGTATGTTGTCATGGAGAGAGAGAGAGAGAACAGCAACCTGCACGGATTCTTGTACTTGCCCTCTGAGAAAATCTGAAAGAGGTTAATTCTCCTCTCCCTTCCCTCTCTCCCTCCCTCCCTCCTTCCCTCCCTCCCTTCCTTCCTTCCTTCCTTCCTTCCTTCCTTCCTTCCTTCCCTCCTTCCTTCCTTCCCTTCCTTCCTTCCTTCCTTTCCTTCCTTCCTTCCTTCCTTCCTTCCCTTCCCTCCCTCCCTCCCTCCCTCCCTCCCTCCCTCCTTCCCTTCCTCCCTCCCTGCCCAAGGGCATGCCCCTGAGAACCCTTCCTAACATTCCCACCATAAAATGCAAAATCGGAACACGAGTAATATGAGAAATTCCACAAATTTCAACTAACCAGCCAGCCTGCCAGCCGGTCAGCCTGCCAGCCAGCCTGCCAGCCGGTCAGCCTGCCAGCCAGCCAGCCAGCCAGCCGGCGAACCTGCCAGCCGTCCAACACACCATCCAACGGCTTCCGCCCCACAAGGTGTGTTTTGAGGGTAAGGGGTGGTCGGGGCCAGTGATGGGGAGGGGAAATAGGTAGTGATGGAGAATGGGGGAAGGAGGAGGAAAGGAGATTAGAATTTCGATGAACCTTGACATTCTACCCATTCGCGCTTCTGATGGCCCCTACAGCTCCCTTTTTTCCACGTATGGTAATGACGGTCATGTACTTGGGGAGGTGGAGGACGACGAAGGAAGAGGAGGACGAGGAGAATAAGGGGGAGGAAGAAGAGGAGGAAGGAAGACGAAGAGAAAGGAAGATAAAGAAGAGTAACGTGACCTGTACAGGAACGGTCACAGTGTGTTAAGCTGTGGTGACGCAAGACCTCAAGCTTCCCCACTAAGCTGTGGTGATCCAAGACCTCAAGCTTCCCCGCTAAGCTGTGGTGATCCAAGACCTCAAGCTTCCCCACTAAGCTGTGGTGATCCAAGACCTCAAGCTTCCCCACTAAGCTGTGGTGATCCAAGATCTCAAGCTTCCCCAATAAGCTGTGGTGATCTAAGACCTCAAGCTTCCCCACTAAACTGTGGTGATCCAAGACCTCAAGCTTCCCCACTAAGCTGTGGTGATCCAAGACCACAAGCTTCCACACTAAGCTGTGGTGATCCAAGACCTCAAGCTTCCCCACTAAGCTGTGGTGATCCAAGACCTGAAGCTTCCCCACTAAGCTGTGGTGATCCAAGATCTGAAGCTTCCCCACTAAGCTGTGGTGATCCAAGACCTCAAGCTTCCCCACTAAGCTGTGGTGATCCAAGACCTCAAGCTTACCCAGTAAGCTGTGGTGAGCCAAGGCCTCAAGCTTCTACACTAAGCTGTGGTGATCCAAGACCTCAAGCTTCCCCACTAAGCTGTGGTGATCCAAGACCTCAAGCTTCCCCACTAAGCTGTGGTGATCTAAGACCTCAAGCTTCCACACTAAGCTGTGGTAATCCAAGACCTCAAGCTTCCTCATTAAGCTGTGGTGATCCAAGACCTCAAGCTTCACCACTAAGCTGTGGTGATCCAAGACCCCAAGCTTCCCCACTAAGCTGTGGTGATCCAAGACCTCAAGCTTCCCCACTAAGCTGTGGTGATCCAAGACCTCAGGCTTCTACAATAAGCTGTGGTAATCCAAGATGTCAAGCTTCCCCATTAAGCTGTGGTGATCCAAGACCTCAAGCTTCCCCACTAAGCTGTGGTGATCCAAGACCACAAGCTTCCACACTAAGCTGTGGTGATCCAAGACCTCAAGCTTCCCCACTAAGCTGTGGTTATTACTAAGCCAAGACCTCAAGCTTCCCCACTAAGCTGTGGTGATCCAAGACCTCAAGCTTCCCCACTAAGCTGTGGTGATCCAAGACCTCAAGCTTCCCCACTAAGCTGTGGTGATCCAAGACCTCAAGCTTCCCCACTAAGCTGTGGTGATCCAAGACCTCAAGCTTCCCCACTAAGCTGTGGTGATCCAAGACCTCAAGCTTCCCCACTAAGCTGTGGTGATCCAAGACCTCAAGCTTCCCCACTAAGCTGTGGTGATCCAAGACCTCAAGCTTCCCCACTAAGCTGTGGTGATCCAAGACCTCAAGCTTCCCCACTAAGCTGTGGTGATCCAAGACCTCAAGCTTCCCCACTAAGCTGTGGTGATCCAAGACCTCAAGCTTCCCCACTAAGCTGTGGTGATCCAAGACCTCAAGCTTCCCCACTAAGCTGTGGTGATCCAAGACCTCAAGCTTCCCCACTAAGCTGTGGTGATCCAAGACCTCAAGCTTCCCCACTAAGCTGTGGTGATCCAAGACCTCAAGCTTCCCCACTAAGCTGTGGTGATCCAAGACCTCAAGCTTCCCCACTAAGCTGTGGTGATCCAAGACCTCAAGCTTCCCCACTAAGCTGTGGTGATCCAAGACCTCAAGCTTCCCCACTAAGCTGTGGTGATCCAAGACCTCAAGCTTCCCCACTAAGCTGTGGTGATCCAAGACCTCAAGCTTCCCCACTAAGCTGTGGTGATCCAAGACCTCAAGCTTCCCCACTAAGCTGTGGTGATCCAAGACCTCAAGCTTCCCCACTAAGCTGTGGTGATCCAAGACCTCAAGCTTCTGAAACTATCAAAAGTAATGATATAAATGAATGAAAGTGTCAATATATTTCGTTCACAATTTCATATCTTTTGTACCAGAAGAGAGTACTTTTGTCAGTGTTTTGTACCAGAAGAGAGTACTTTTGTCAGTGTTTTGTACCAGAAGAGAGTACTTTTGTCAGTGTTTTGTACCAGAAGAGAGTACTTTTGTCAGTGTTTTGTACCAGAAGAGAGTACTTTTGTCAGTGTTTTGTACCAGAAGAGAGTACTTTTGTCAGTGTTTTGTACCAGAAGAGAGTACTTTTGTCAGTGTTTTGTACCAGAAGAGAGTACTTTTGTCAGTGTTTTGTACCAGAAGAGAGTACTTTTGTCAGTGTTTTGTACCAGAAGAGAGTACTTTTGTCAGTGTTTTGTACCAGAAGAGAGTACTTTTGTCAGTGTTTTGTACCAGAAGAGAGTACTTTTGTCAGTGTTTTGTACCAGAAGAGAGTACTTTTGTCAGTGTCTTGTACCATAAGAGAGTACTTTTGTCAGTGTTTTGTACCAGAAGAGAGTACTTTTGTCAGTGTTTTGTACCAGAAGAGAGTACTTTTGTCAGTGTTTTGTACCAGAAGAGAGTACTTTTGTCAGTGTTTTGTACCAGAAGAGAGTACTTTTGTCAGTGTTTTGTACCAGAAGAGAGTACTTTTGTCAGTGTTTTGTACCAGAAGAGAGTACTTTTGTCAGTGTCTTGTACCAGAAGAGAGTACTTTTGTCAGTGTCTTGTACCAGAAGAGAGTACTTTTGTCAGTGTTTTGTACCAGAAGAGAGTACTTTTGTCAGTGTTTTGTACCAGAAGAGAGTACTTTTGTCAGTGTCTTGTACCAGAAGAGAACACCTTTGTCAGTCTCACAAGTTACACAATAACAGTAACAACCTGGGGTCTTAATGCAGGGATTTCTTCACAATTTGCCTAACCTATAGGCATGACCTCCACTAATGGGTTTATCCAGTGGTGACTCCGCCTACCACTGCTCCACCTCATCTGTCAGCAGTATATAAGCCCCGTCTCTGTGAACATGCTGCACTTCTGTCATGATTGATGCACTGAACACATCGACTCCAGGTTGAGGGATTGATTGGCTCAAACTCCTCATCTTGCACTGGACTGAAGGAACCACTGGCTGGCGAAACGTTTCCAGAATGAAGATACCCAAATGTTGCACAGTTGTCTCGTTTATCACTGTATATCTTGCTATATTACTTTGTATATCCTATATTACATTATATATCTTTCTATATTACTTTTGCAGTATTATTCATCTATTACATTATTCCATTTGTTCACACATATTTACGTGGTTCATTATTTTTGACTGTCTCGAATATATGTGGAAAGAAATAGACGTAACTGGGGAACAAAATAGATATTGAGAAACAATAGAAAATAGACATAATACAAGAAAATAGAAACAGTGGAAGAAGACTGACGGAACAGTGGAAGTCCATGGACTGAAATAGACAGTAGAATAAATTAGACATTAGAATAGGAAAAATAGCCTTGAGGGAACAAAATAATACCTAGGGTACAAAATAGCCCCGAAGGAACAAAATAACGAGGATACAAAATAGCCCTGAGGATACAAAATAGGCTTGAGAGAACAAAATAGCCAGGAGAGAGCATAGTAGTATAAGGGGCGCCCCTTTGCCGTACCATATACCCAAGAGAGTGTCTAGGGTCAACCAGCCACCTCTTTCTTGCAGTGTCTTGTGGTATACCTCGCAGGGGCGAGTGTGGGAAGGTCCTCGCGTGGGTCATGGGTCGTAGCGTTAGTCTGGCCCACGACCCCTGGGAGTGTGAGTTAAAATTCGCTATGACTCTTTGAGAGTGAGTGAGAGAGAGAGAGAGAGAGAGAGAGAGAGAGAGGGAGGTGGGGTATGTCACACCCCATTTCTACCTGGCTGTCACGATGGGAACCTGTTCGTGTGGGTTCCCCATTTCCCTAACCCCCCCCACATTTCTTCCTCTTCCTCTCTCTCACCCCCTCCCCCATTGTGACTACACATCCTCGACCCTTACCCACCGTTTCCCCTTGATCCCTCCCCCCTGGCACCCATTTTGCTACCTGTGTTACTAATATTCCCGCTGAGTTCTGTGATAATATTCTAGAGAGAGAGAGAGAGAGAGAGAGAGAAATCATGTTTATTCGAGTACAGAAGAGTGGAAGGGTTGACGGGGTTCAAACAGGTGTCGCGCACGACACCTGCCTTACAGAATGATGGGTATCAAGTAGAATCCCTCAAGGATCAGTGCATCCCATTATTTTTTCCTTTGACTTGAAGCTTATGAGAAGAGTAAAAACACAAGAGGGGTAGCTAGTGAGTATTACCTTAAACAAGTACACGATTATGCAGATTAAGAGAGAGAAGACCAGAGACGAAGTACAGTTTTGGGTGTTTTGAGGTCAGAACACCCAAAGGGGGCTCTGAGGTCAGAACTCCCTTATAGACTCAGCAAGAAGGGAGGTTGTAGATATGAGAGAGAGAGAGAGAGAGAGAGAGAGAGAGAGATAGAGAGAGAGAGATCTAGGGAGGTCTTGGTGCGGGCAGTAAGGTCTGTGATGTAAGTGAGAACTCTAGACGTGGCTGTTTGTGCAGAAAAGATAGGTCATAGCCCTCCTTGGTATACCACGGGGGACGGATATTGGAGTGACCATCACGCCCAACATATCTCCACAAACCCTGAGGTTTTTAAGGAGGACCTAACACTAAATACTGATGATGGTGTCGGGTCTACAGTGCTCTCGTAAATTTTATGACAACAACATTCTGTCAAATTTATATAGCCCAATAAATTTATCCTGGGTCACTCCTGAGTAAATATAAAGAATGTAAAACTACCTGGTACTGTGTTTATTTGTTTCAGGGATGATGTTTGGTATGTAGGTAATACTGTGTGCTCGTACCCACACGTAGCTACCATTGTGCACTCACAGTACAAGCCATATATATATATATATATATATATATATATATATATATATATATATATATATATATATATATATATATATATATATATATATATATATATGTCGTGCCGAATATGTAAACTGGTCAATTAACAAGAAGTCATTTAAAATTAAGTCCTTTCTGAAATTTTCTTTTATACGTTTAAAGATATATTTTTTTTCATTAATGTTAATGTAAAAATTTATAATTTTGCACCAAAAGAATCTTAGAAAACTTACCTAACCTTATTATAACAAGAACAATTTATTTTAGCCTAACCCAACTAAATATATTTTAGATTTGTTTACAGTAATTCAATATTAAACAAACACACTGAAATATATTTTTTTCGTTAGGTTCAAAATGATTTTGGCGAAATTATTGCATACACAAATTTTCACTTGTCCTATATGGCAAGATGAACGTTGCTATTTAAGCCAAGATCGCAAGTTCTGCCTATTCGGCACGACATATATATATATATATATATATATATATATATATATATATATATATATATATATATATATATATATATATATACATACATATATATATATATATATATATATATATATATATATAT
This sequence comes from Cherax quadricarinatus, assembly GCF_038502225.1. Lineage (NCBI taxonomy): Eukaryota > Metazoa > Arthropoda > Malacostraca > Decapoda > Parastacidae > Cherax > Cherax quadricarinatus. Next base: position 8,894,838 of record NC_091342.1, on the reverse strand, counting down.
ATATATATATATATATACATATATATATATATATATATATATATATATATATATATATATATATATATATATATATATTATGCAAAGAATCACGAACAAGCGAATTATAGCTCTAGACCTTTCGTATCGCGATCAACACATCATCAGGAGCTTGCAGTGTTGCCAAAAAAGGAGGATGAAGTCCAAGCAAACACGTTCAGAGGGAACGTTTTTTGCTAGAATGACAACACATTTCACCCCAGCACAGCACGTTTCACCCTAGCTAGCTGACCTGTCCTTGGCAGTGTAATGAAAAATATACACAGAAGAGAGATATACAAATTTTACATAAGTTTTTATGTCCTGTTAAGCAGCAGTTTAACGAATTATCAAAATTACTGAACGATTAACGAATTTTCGTTAATTAGCGGTAACTTAGGTTAATATTAATTTGTATTAATCTCTCGTTTGTTACGATTAGTTAATTTGTATAATAGAATTTGTATCTTGATCAGCACATAATGTCTATATACAGATTTGTATAGATATTAGTTGACTTCAGTTTATATTGTTAGTTGGCCTTAGTTTATATACTTAACATTTTCCCTTTGATCACGTTAAAACTTTCCAGTTTATATCGATGTTTATATTTATAAATGTTTATAAGCTTATAGAAATGTTTATTTAAATGTTTACATAGGTTAGCGTTGTTAAATTTAGTTTACCATCCAGGCAATATAAATCGGTAAATATAAATTTGTTTATATATTTGTTAGTCTGTAGTAATAGTTTTAGCTGGATGTTAATGTCTGTAGGTTACTTCCCATGACCCCTTCCCCTAATCTCCCCCCTTTCCCTTCCCCTAGCAACCAGGGCCTCCCTCCTACCCTCTTACGAGGTAACAAGGCGGTAGTTGGCTCACCATCAGAGGGTCGTTAGCACTTCCTACCTCATTAAGGGTCGTGTGTACCTGCCTGGTTAATAGTCGTATTAATTACCTTAATTGTGTGGGAGGTGCGGAGGGCACGCGACTCGGGGGAGGGAGGAGGTAATGGAAGGAGGAGGGGAAGGAAGCAGTGGAGGGAAGGATGGAGGGAAGCAGTGATCGATGGTAAGATTCTTATAGGTATTGAGAACGCCATTATTATTTTGGATATAGTGTAATTTAATTGATAATAACAATTTACTATTATTATTATTATTATTGTTATTTTTAACACACCAGCCGTATCCCACCGAGGCAGGGTGACCTAAAATGAAAAACGAAAGTTTCTCTTTTTAAACTTCATTAATGTATACAGGAGAACGGGTTACTAGCCCCTTGCCTGTTACAACACGCATGGCTTACGAAGGAAGAATTCTGTTCCACTTCCCCATGGAGATAAGAGGAAATAAGAACAAGAACTAGTAAGAAAATAGAAGAAATCCCAGAGGGATGTATTATATATATATATATATTATATATATATATATATATATATATATATTATATATATATATAATGCATATGCTTGTACATGCATGTGTAGTGAGACCTAAGTGTAAGTAGAAGTAGCAAGATGTACCTGAAAAAAGACACCAGCAATGCTACCATCATGTAAAACAATTACAGGCTTTTGTTTAACACTCACTTGGCAGGACGGTAGTACCTCCCTGGGTGGTTATTGTCTACCAGCCTACTACCACAGGACGGTAGTACCTCCCTGGGTGGTTGCTGTCTACCAACCTACTACCACAGGACGGTAGTACCTCCCTGGGTGGTTGTTGTCTACCAGCCTACTACCACAGGACGGTAGTACCTCCCTGGGTGGTTGCTGTCTACCAACCTACTACCACAGGACGGTAGTACCTCCCTGGGTGGTTGCTGTCTACCAACCTACTACCACAGGACGGTAGTACCTCCCTGGGTGGTTGTTGTCTACCAACCTACTACCACAGGACGGTAGTACCTCCCTGGGTGGTTGCTGTCTACCAACCTACTACTACAGGACGGTAGTACCTCCCTGGGTGGTTGCTGTCTACCAACCTACTGCCACAGGACGGTAGTACCTCCCTGGGTGGTTGCTGTCTACCAACCTACTGCCACAAAACGGTAGTACCTCCCTGGGTGGTTGCTGTCTACCAACCTACTACCACAGGACGGTAGTACCTCCCTGGGTGGTTGCTGTCTACCAACCTACTACCACAGGACGGTAGTACCTCCCTGGGTGGTTGCTGTCTACCAACCTACTGCCACAGGACGGTAGTACCTCCCTGGGTGGTTGCTGTCTACCAACCTACTGCCACAGGACGGTAGTACCTCCCTGGGTGGTTGCTGTCTATCAACCTACTACCACAGGACGGTAGTACCTCCCTGGGTGGTTGCTGTCTACCAACCTACTACCACAGGACGGTAGTACCTCCCTGGGTGGTTGCTGTCTACCAGCCTACTACCACAGGACGGTAGTACCTCCCTGGGTGGTTGCTGTCTACCAACCTACTACCACAGGACGGTAGTACCTCACTGGGTGGTTGATGTCTACCAACCTACTACCACAGGACGGTAGTACCTCCCTGGGTGGTTGCTGTCTACCAACCTACTACCACAGGACGGTAGTACCTCCCTGGGTGGTTGCTGTCTACCAACCTACTACCACAGGACGGTAGTACCTCACTGGGTGGTTGATGTCTACCAACCTACTACCACAGGACGGTAGTACCTCCCTGGGTGGTTGCTGTCTACCAACCTACTACCACAGGACGGTAGTACCTCCCTGGGTGGTTGCTGTCTACCAACCTACTACCACAGGACGGTAGTACCTCCCTGGGTGGTTGCTGTCTACTAACCTACTACCACAGGACGGTAGTACCTCCCTGGGTGGTTGCTGTCTACCAACCTACTACCACAGGACGGTAGTACCTCCCTGGGTGGTTGCTGTCTACCAACCTACTACCACAGGACGGTAGTACCTCACTGGGTGGTTGATGTCTACCAACCTACTACCACAGGACGGTAGTACCTCCCTGGGTGGTTGCTGTCTACCAACCTACTACCACAGGACGGTAGTACCTCCCTGGGTGGTTGCTGTCTACCAACCTACTACCACAGGACGGTAGTACCTCACTGGGTGGTTGATGTCTACCAACCTACTACCACAGGACGGTAGTACCTCCCTGGGTGGTTGCTGTCTACCAAGCTACTACCACAGGACGGTAGTACCTCCCTGGGTGGTTGCTGTCTACCAACCTACTACCACAGGACGGTAGTACCTCCCTGGGTGGTTGCTGTCTACTAACCTACTACCACAGGACGGTAGTACCTCCCTGGATGGTTGCTGTCTACCAGCCTACTACCACAGGACGGTAGTACCTCCCTGGGTGGTTGCTGTCTATCAACCTGCTACCACAGGACGGTAGTACCTCCCTGGGTGGTTGCTGTCTACTAACCTACTACCACAGAACGGTAGTACCTCCCTGGGTGGTTGCTGTCTACCAACCTACTACCACAGGACGGTAGTACTTCCCTGGGTGGTTGCTGTCTACCAACCTACTACCACAGGACGGTAGTACCTCCCTGGGTGGTTGCTGTCTACTAACCTCCTACCACAGGACGGTAGTACCTCCCTGGGTGGTTGCTGTCTACCAACCTACTACCACAGGACGGTAGTACTTCCCTGGGTGGTTGCTGTCTACCAACCTACTACCACAGGACGGTAGTACCTCCCTGGGTGGTTGCTGTCTACCAACCTACTACCACAGGACGGTAGTACCTCCCTGGGTGGTTGCTGTCTACCAACCTACTACCACAGGACGGTAGTACCTCACTGGGTGGTTGATGTCTACCAACCTACTACCACAGGACGGTAGTACCTCCCTGGGTGGTTGCTGTCTACCAACCTACTACCACAGGACGGTAGTACCTCCCTGGGTGGTTGCTGTCTACCAACCTACTACCACAGGACGGTAGTACCTCCCTGGGTGGTTGCTGTCTACTAACCTACTACCACAGGACGGTAGTACCTCCCTGGGTGGTTGCTGTCTACCAACCTACTACCACAGGACGGTAGTACCTCCCTGGGTGGTTGCTGTCTACCAACCTACTACCACAGGACGGTAGTACCTCACTGGGTGGTTGATGTCTACCAACCTACTACCACAGGACGGTAGTACCTCCCTGGGTGGTTGCTGTCTACCAACCTACTACCACAGGACGGTAGTACCTCCCTGGGTGGTTGCTGTCTACCAACCTACTACCACAGGACGGTAGTACCTCACTGGGTGGTTGATGTCTACCAACCTACTACCACAGGACGGTAGTACCTCCCTGGGTGGTTGCTGTCTACCAAGCTACTACCACAGGACGGTAGTACCTCCCTGGGTGGTTGCTGTCTACCAACCTACTACCACAGGACGGTAGTACCTCCCTGGGTGGTTGCTGTCTACTAACCTACTACCACAGGACGGTAGTACCTCCCTGGATGGTTGCTGTCTACCAGCCTACTACCACAGGACGGTAGTACCTCCCTGGGTGGTTGCTGTCTATCAACCTGCTACCACAGGACGGTAGTACCTCCCTGGGTGGTTGCTGTCTACTAACCTACTACCACAGAACGGTAGTACCTCCCTGGGTGGTTGCTGTCTACCAACCTACTACCACAGGACGGTAGTACTTCCCTGGGTGGTTGCTGTCTACCAACCTACTACCACAGGACGGTAGTACCTCCCTGGGTGGTTGCTGTCTACTAACCTCCTACCACAGGACGGTAGTACCTCCCTGGGTGGTTGCTGTCTACCAACCTACTACCACAGGACGGTAGTACTTCCCTGGGTGGTTGCTGTCTACCAACCTACTACCACAGGACGGTAGTACCTCCCTGGGTGGTTGCTGTCTACCAACCTACTACCACAGGACGGTAGTACCTCCCTGGGTGGTTGTTGTCTACCAACCTACTACCACAGGACGGTAGTACCTCCCTGGGTGGTTGCTGTCTACCAAGCTACTACCACAGGACGGTAGTACCTCACTGGTTGGTTGCTGTCTACCAACCTACTACCACAGGACGGTAGTACATCCCTGGGTGGTTGCTGTCTACCAACCTACTACCACAGGACGGTATTACCTCCCTGGGTGGTTGCTGTCTACCAACCTACTACCACAGGACGGTAGTACCTCCCTGGGTGGTTGCTGTCTACCAACCTACTACCACAGGACGGTAGTACCTCCCTGGGTGGTTGCTGTCTACCAACCTACTACCACAGGACGGTAGTACCTCCCTGGGTGGTTGCTGTCTACCAACCTACTACCACAGGACGGTAGTACCTCCCTGGGTGGTTGCTGTCTACCAACCTACTACCACAGGACGGTAGTACTTCCCTGGGTGGTTGCTGTCTACCAACCTACTACCACAGGACGGTAGTACCTCCCTGGGTGGTTGTTGTCTACCAACCTACTACCACAGGACGGTAGTACCTCCCTGGGTGGTTGCTGTCTACCAAGCTACTACCACAGGACGGTAGTACTTCCCTGGGTGGTTGCTGTCTACCAACCTACTACCACAGAACGGTAGTACCTCCCTGGGTGGTTGCTGTCTACCAACCTACTACCACAGGACGGTAGTACTTCCCTGGGTGGTTGCTGTCTACCAACCTACTACCACAGGACGGTAGTACCTCCCTGGGTGGTTGCTGTCTACCAAGCTACTACCACAGGACGGTAGTACCTCCCTGGGTGGTTGATGTCTGCCAACCTACTACCACAGGAGGGTAGTACCTCCCTGGGTGGTTGCTGTCTACCAAGCTACTACCACAGGACAGTATTACCTCCCTGGGTGGTTGCTGTCTACCAAGCTACTACCACAGGACGGTAGTACCTCCCTGGGTGGTTGCTGTCTACCAAGCTACTACCACAGGACGGTAGTACCTCCCTGGTGGTTGTTGTCTACCAACCTACTACCACAGGACGGTAGTACCTCCCTGGGTGGTTGCTGTCTACCAAGCTACTACCACAGGACGGTAGTACCTCCCTGGGTGGTTGCTGTCTACCAAGCTACTACCACAGGACGGTAGTACCTCCCTGGGTGGTTGCTGTCTACCAAGCTACTACCACAGGACGGTAGTACCTCCCTGGTGGTTGCTGTCTACCAACCTACTAGCACAGGACGGTAGTACCTCCCTGGGTGGTTGCTGTCTACCAACCTACTAGCACAGGACGGTAGTACCTCCCTGGGTGGTTGCTGTCTACCAAGCTACTACCACAGGACGGTAGTACCTCCCTGGTGGTTGCTGTCTACCAACCTACTACCACAGGACGGTAGTACCTCCCTGGTGGTTGCTGTCTACCAACCTACTACCACAGGACGGTAGTACCTCCCTGGGTGGTTGCTGTCTACCAACCTACTACCACAGGACGGTAGTACCTCCCTGGGTGGTTGCTGTCTACCAACCTACTACCACAGGACGGTAGTACCTCCCTGGGTGGTTGCTGTCTACCAACCTACTACCACAGGACGGTAGTACCTCCCTGGTGGTTGCTGTCTACCAAGCTACTACCACAGGACGGTAGTACCTCCCTGGGTGGTTGCTGTCTACCAACCTACTACCACAGGACTGTAGTACCTCCCTGGGTGGTTGTTGTCTACCAACCTACTACCACAGGACGGTAGTACCTCCCTGGGTGGTTGCTGTCTACCAACCTACTACCACAGGACGGTAGTACCTCCCTGGGTGGTTGTTGTCTACCAACCTACTACCACAGGACGGTAGTACCTCCCTGGGTGGTTGCTGTCTACCATCCTACTACCACAGGACGGTAGTACCTCCCTGGGTGGTTGCTGTCTACCAACCTACTGCCACAGGACGGTAGTACCTCCCTGGGTGGTTGCTGTCTACCAACCTACTGCCACAGGACGGTAGTACCTCCCTGGGTGGTTGCTGTCTACCAACCTACTACCACAGGACGGTAGTACCTCCCTGGGTGGTTGCTGTCTACCAACCTACTACCACAGGACGGTAGTACCTCCCTGGGTGGTTGCTGTCTACCAACCTACTGCCACAGGACGGTAGTACCTCCCTTGGTGGTTGCTGTCTACCAACCTACTGCCACAGGACGGTAGTACCTCCCTGGGTGGTTGCTGTCTATCAACCTACTACCACAGGACGGTAGTACCTCCCTGAGTGGTTGCTGTCTACCAACCTACTGCCACAGGACGGTAGTACCTCCGTGGGTGGTTGCTGTTTACCAACCTACTACCACAGGACGGTAGTACCTCCCTGGGTGGTTGCTGTCTACCAACCTACTACCACAGGACGGTAGTACCTCACTGGGTGGTTGATGTCTACCAACCTACTACCACAGGACGGTAGTACCTCCCTGGGTGGTTGCTGTCTACCAACCTACTACCACAGGACGGTAGTACCTCCCTGGGTGGTTGCTGTCTACCAACCTACTACCACAGGACGGTAGTACCTCCCTGGGTGGTTGCTGTCTACCAACCTACTACCACAGGACGGTAGTACCTCACTGGGTGGTTGATGTCTACCAACCTACTACCACAGGACGGTAGTACCTCCCTGGGTGGTTGCTGTCTACCAAGCTACTACCACAGGACGGTAGTACCTCCCTGGGTGGTTGCTGTCTACCAACCTACTACCACAGGACGGTAGTACCTCCCTGGGTGGTTGCTGTCTACTAACCTACTACCAAAGGACGGTAGTACCTCCCTGGGTGGTTGCTGTCTACCAGCCTACTACCACAGGACGGTAGTACCTCCCTGGGTGGTTGCTGTCTATCAACCTGCTACCACAGGGCGGTAGTACCTCCCTGGGTGGTTGCTGTCTACTAACCTACTACCACAGGACGGTAGTACCTCCCTGGGTGGTTGCTGTCTACCAACCTACTACCACAGGACGGTAGTACTTCCCTGGGTGGTTGCTGTCTACCAACCTACTACCACAGGACGGTAGTACCTCCCTGGGTGGTTGCTGTCTACTAACCTCCTACCACAGGACTGTAGTACCTCCCTGGGTGGTTGCTGTCTACCAACCTACTACCACAGGACGGTAGTACTTCCCTGGGTGGTTGCTGTCTACCAACCTACTACTACAGGACGGTAGTACCTCCCTGGGTGGTTGCTGTCTACCAACCTACTACCACAGGACGGTAGTACCTCCCTGGGTGGTTGTTGTCTACCAACCTACTACCACAGGACGGTAGTACCTCCCTGGGTGGTTGCTGTCTACCAAGCTACTACCACAGGACGGTAGTACCTCACTGGTTGGTTGCTGTCTACCAACCTACTACCACAGGACGGTAGTACCTCCCTGGGTGGTTGCTGTCTACCAACCTACTACCACAGGACGGTAGTACCTCCCTGGGTGGTTGCTGTCTACCAACCTACTACCACAGGACGGTAGTACCTCCCTGGGTGGTTGCTGTCTACCAACCTACTACCACAGGACGGTAGTACTTCCCTGGGTGGTTGCTGTCTACCAACCTACTACCACAGGACGGTAGTACCTCCCTGGGTGGTTGTTGTCTACCAACCTACTACCACAGGACGGTAATACCTCCCTGGGTGGTTGCTGTCTACCAAGCTACTACCACAGGACGGTAGTACTTCCCTGGGTGGTTGCTGTCTACCAACCTACTACCACAGAACGGTAGTACCTCCCTGGGTGGTTGCTGTCTACCAACCTACTACCACAGGACGGTAGTACTTCCCTGGGTGGTTGCTGTCTACCAACCTACTACCACAGGACGGTAGTACCTCCCTGGGTGGTTGCTGTCTACCAAGCTACTACCACAGGACGGTAGTACCTCCCTGGGTGGTTGATGTCTGCCAACCTACTACCACAGGAGGGTAGTACCTCCCTGGGTGGTTGCTGTCTACCAAGCTACTACCACAGGACGGTAGTACCTCCCTGAGTGGTTGCTGTCTACCAAGCTACTACCACAGGACGGTAGTACCTCCCTGGGTGGTTGCTGTCTACCAAGCTACTACCACAGGACGGTAATACCTCCCTGGGTGGTTGCTGTCTACCAACCTACTACCACAGGACGGTAGTACCACCCTGGGTGGTTGTCTACCAACCTACTACGACAGGACGGTAGTAATAAAGTTGGTGGAATTACCGACAATATGTAAAGTAAAAGGACACAAGTGCAACTAATGTGACATTTATTGTAGCAACGTTTCGCTCTCCAGGAGCTTTATCAAGCCATTACAAACAATACATGGACACAGAGGGTATATAAAGGCTCAGAGTGAGGTGAATACTAGTGAGGTACCATTTCGATGTTCACTAGTGGTAGTAGTAGTAGTAGTAGTGGTAGTGACAAAAGCAATTAATTCGTACATGAGTAAAAGGATATAAAAGCTATTACTTGGGTAACATAAAAATAGGTTGGACAAATATAAACTGGAATGAGGCAGGTTGTTTCAGTGTTCACTCTCTGTGCTTTGTGTAGTATAACAGGAGAGACTATGTGATGGCAGGGTTTACTGTTTTCAGGAGGATTCTTGCTAAGACTTCGGAGATGGTGAAGCTGCCGTTGTTTTGTTTAATTGTATTCGAAACAGCGATCAGTGCTGATTCAAGGCACTAATTTCCGCACACGCAAGTGCCTTGAATCAGCACTGATCGCTGTTTCGAATACAATTAAACAAAACAACGGCAGCTTCACCATCTCCGAAGTCTTAGCAAGAATCCTCCTGAAAACAGTAAACCCTGCCATCACATAGTCTCTCCTGTTATACTACACAAAGCACAGAGAGTGAACACTGAAACAACCTGCCTCATTCCAGTTTATATTTGTCCAACCTACTTTTATGTTACCCAACTAATAGCTTTTATATCCTTTTACTCATGTACGAATTAATTGCTTTTGTCACTACCACTACTACTACTACTACTACCACTAGTGAACATCGAAATGGTACCTCACTAGTATTCACCTCACTCTGAGCCTTTATATACCCTCTGTGTCCATGTATTGTTTGTAATGGCTTGATAAAGCTCCTGGAGAGCGAAACGTTGCTACAATAAATGTCACATTAGTTGCACTTGTGTCCTTTTACTTTACAGGACGGTAGTACCTCCCTGTGTGGTTGCTGTTTACCATTCTACTACCACAGGACAGTAGTACCTCCCTGGGTGGTTGATGTCTACCAACCTACTACCACAGGACAGTAGTAACCTCCCTGGGTGGTTGATGTCTACCAACCTACTACCACAGGACAGTAGTAACCTCCCTGGGTGGTTGATGTCTACCAACCTACTACCACAGGACGGTAGTTTCTCCCTGGGTGGTTGATGTCTACCAAGCTACTACCACGGGACAGTAGTACCTACCTGGGTGGTTGATGTCTACCAACCTACTACCACAGGATGGTAGTACCTCCCTGGGTGGTTGATGTCTACCAACCTACTACCACAGGACAGTAGTACCTCCCTGGGTGGTTGATGTCTACCAACCTACTACCACAGGACTATAGTGCCTTCCTGGGTGGTTGCTGTCTACCAAGCTACTGCCACAGGACGGCAGTACCTCCCTGGGTGGTTGCTGTCTACCAAGCTACTACTACAGGACGGTAGTACTTCCCTGGTGGTTGCTGTCTACCAACCTACTACCACAGGACGGTAGTACCTCCCTGGGTGGTTGCTGTCTACCAACCTACTACCACAGGACGGTAGTACCTCCCTGGGTGGTTGCTGTCTACCAACCTACTACCTACGATTATTATTCTCTTAAAGCTGAGTATAATAGGGAAACGTATATACTCAGAGGTGTGTATACCTCGGTATTCCTCGGTAGACATACTAGACATACCCCAGGAGTTTTCTTCAGTGTCTTGTGGAATAAATTATCCTGGGTATTAGCATGAACAGTGTTGATGTGTCTCGTGTAGGCCTAAGGCCTGGCACCTGGGTGTACGTCACCTGTAGGCCTTTAAACCTCTCGAAATGTGTTTATCTTTTAATAATTTTCCCAGTCTGCTTCCTGTTGTGTATTGGTTAGAGAGAGAAAGAGAACGCGTGAGAGAAAGAACGACGGAGAGAGAGAAGGAGGAAGAGAGAGAATGAGGGAGAGAGTTAATGAGGGAGAGAATGAACGAGGGAGAGAGAAAACGAGGGAGAGAGTGAAGTAGATGGAATGAGAGACGAAGGGATGAGAATATGTAGACGGAAAGTGAAGAAGATAGGGCGAACCATATGACAGAAGAAGACGAAGAAATTAAGAATAAAGACGGAGTAGAGAAAATGATAGACGGGGGGGGGGAGGAAGTACTCTTTAACTCCCTCTCTTCTTCCCTTCCCCCTTTGTTTTCCCCTTAACCCCCCTCATCCCTCGTCTTCCCTCCCCTCGTTGGGAGGATCATGGCAGCACCTCTCCCATAACCACCCAATCAGCCTAAACTGCCGTGAAAGCATAATTGGGAGCCCCATCAACCCCTCCTTCCCTCCCCTCTTCCCCCTTCCCCCAGCAAGATAATTAACCGTTGGTCCTAATCTCCCTAATTGGTAGCCTCCCTACACACTTCCGGAGTGACCTGGGGGGCTAGTCTCCCTCTGGTTAAACTATCCCTTCCTCTAACGACCCCTCCCCCTAACAAGCACTTAGCTGCCGCCCGGGTTAACAGGGCAACAGTGCCCTGGAACTGCCTCATTAAATCTCTGTCACCAAATCGATTCGATAGTAATTGCCTGGAAACGCTAAACCTGTATGGATCGCACAGGGGAATGGAAGGGGATCAAGCTTTGTCAATGGGAGGAGAGGACAGCCTCCAGATCCTTGGAAGAAGAGCCCGTCACCTTAGAATGGTTACCTGATTCCTCCAATGCTATCCTTTAGCACCTGGGAACGGCTCATCCGATTTGCTTCAAACTCTGTAACTATGACAGGTGTCGTGCAACTACTGGCACCCACAGGTGCCTTGTGGGTAATTTAATAAAGCCTTTCATAATTTTGGTTTCCCATGCATTAACTTGAGAAAGGTGCTTCCGACAGGCTTCAAACTTTTTACTACTGTTATCCTAATTAGGAGAAGGTTGAGATAGATACTGGAATGTGTAGGTGACAATTTGCTCATTTTATTTTTAAAATAATGTAGTTTTTCTGGTGAAATAATTTGAGTTTGTCTCATCTGAATGACTTAAATTTTTGATAGGTGATGCTGCATCTTAGGAAGAGGGATGCTGCACTTCAGGTTTAAGATGTAGAACAGCAGTTAGTTCAGGTGAAGTGGACAGGTGAACAATGAATGAAGGAACATTTGAAGTGAACAGGTGACGTGAACAGTTGTGAGGTTACCTAGTAGTTACTGAGGTCACCTTGTAGTTATTGAGGTCACCTAGTAGTTACTGAGGTCACCTAGTAGTTATTGAGGTCACCTAGTAGTTACTGAGGTCACCTAGTAGTTATTGAGGTCACCAAGTAGTTATTGAGGTCACCAAGTAGTTATTGAGGTCACCAAGTAGTTACTGAGGTCACCTAGTAGTTACTGAGTTCACCAAGTAGTTATTGAGGTCACCAAGTAGTTACTGAGGTCACCTAGTAGTTACTGAGGTCACCAAGTAGTTATTGAGGTCATCAAGTAGTTACTGAGGTTACCTAGTAGTTACTGAGGTCACCAAGTAGTTATTGAGGTCATCACGTAGTTACTGAGGTCACCTAGTAGTTACTGAGGTCACCTAGTAGTTACTGAGGTCACCAAGTAGTTGCTGAGGTCACCTAGTAGTTACTGAGGTCACCTAGTAGTTACTGAGGTCACCAAGTAGTTACTGAGGTCACCAAGTAGTTACTGAGGTCACCAAGTAGTTACTGAGGTCACCAAGTAGTTACTGAGGTCACCGAGTAGTTACTGAGGTCACCGAGTAGTTACTGAGGTCACCAAGTAGTTACTGAGGTCACCAAGTAGTTACTGAGGTCACCGAGTAGTTACTGAGGTCACCGAGTAGTTACTGAGGTCACCAAGTAGTTACTGAGGTCACCAAGTAGTTACTGAGGTCACCGAGTAGTTACTGAGGTCACCGAGTAGTTACTGAGGTCACCGAGTAGTTACTGAGGTCACCAAGTAGTTACTGAGGTCACCGAGTAGTTACTGAGGTCACCGAGTAGTTACTGAGGTCACCAAGTAGTTACTGAGGTCACCGAGTAGTTACTGAGGTCACCGAGTAGTTACTGAAACTGAAATCTTGGAAGACATCAGAATAGTTAGAATTAGGGGGGATATGATCGAGGTGTATAAATGGAAAACGGGAATAAATAAAGGGGATGTAAATAGGGTGCTGAAAATTTCCAGCCAAGACAGGACTCGCAGCAATGATTTCAAGTTGGAAAAATTCAGATTCAGGAAGGATATAGGAAAGCACTAGTTTGGTAATAGAGTTATGGATGAGTGGAACAAACTCCCGAGTACAGTTATTGAGGCTAAAACGTTGTGTAGTTTTAAAAATAGGTGAAATACATGAGTGGGTGTGGGTGGGTGTGAGTTGGACCTGACCAGCTTGTGCTGCTGGGTCTGGTGCCGTGCTCCTTCCTTGAGTGGAGGTGACCAGACTGGGTGGGTCATTGGGCTTATCCGGGGGGGAAGGACAAGGACCTGCTCCGCATGGGTTGCAGTGTTCCTTCTTATGTTCTTAACTTAGATTTGGAAAGTGAGGCTACGTACCGAGAGATGGTAGGGAGATTAGAGAGAGGGGGAAAGAGCAGCAGGTGTGTGTCTAGTAGTGAGACTAGGTACGAAGAGATAGGGAGAATAGAGAGGGAGATATAGGGGGAGAGACCAGCAGGTGTGTGTGTCTAGCATCTAATCTGACCAAAGCAACCGCCTTATCGGTAAATAGCTCTCTTGTGTGCATGACGAGGGGACGAGGCCACGAGGGAAAAAAAGGGGGAAGGGGACGAGAAGGAAGTGGAGAGGAGGGGAAAGAAGAGAAGATTAAGGGAGATGAGATAAGAAGGTTGCCGGAAGAATTAGTAGAGAGAGAGAGAGAGAGAGAGAGAGAGAGAGAGAGAGAGAGAGAGAGAGAGAGAGAGAGAGTCAAATTCTTATCATGCACTTGAAAGCATGGCGGCGCCACTAGGATTAATATAATTTGACAGGAAGGGGTTACTCACGCGCCTGTGTGTGTGTGTGTGTGTGTGTGTGTGTGTGTGTGTGTGTGTGTGTTTCTGCACAAACGACAGACATCCTGAACCAAAACAAAATTTCCAAACCATCTTTTAAAAAAAATTGTATTTAGTGACCTTCAAAGGTTAAGTATTTATTAACCGTCACAGGTCAAATATTTAACTGAGGAGGTATAATGTCTCAGAAGGAAGCCATGACCGGGGGGGGGTGAGTCTAGTGACTTCCTCTCAGGTTATCGCTGAGACTCACGACGCCTGATAAGGTGATATGTTCCCCTAGGTGATCCGCCTTGTCTTTGTTGCCACTTTATCACCTCAACTCACTTGCCGGCGCCTCCTCACCTGTCTAGCTAGGCGCCTCACCTGTCTAGCCAGGCGCCTATCACTGCTTCCAGCCTACTCATTTCCTGTCACTCAGACTACTCAGTTCAACATTTAAGGCAGAAATCACTCTCTTATTCTCGTTCAAGTTAGCATATAGGCCAGTCTAGGCTAGGCCAGGCTAGAACCTGTCCTCATCCTAATATGGCATCTTCAGGTCACCATGCGTCACTCAAACCTCACTCTTCGCCTATATATAATATCTTTCAACCTCTGTATGTTAGAAGTGATCAAGGTCCCAGTACCGAACGTTTTCTAACAGTTATGTCCTATTGTTTGCTTACATGTCTTTCTAAATCAAGTAATAGTAACTCCAGCCACAGGTGGACCCAGGGAAACTAAGGGGACACCAAAGCACCTCCCTGGATCACCCCGAATTTTTTTCAAAGCATTGTTGCTGAAGTTGACCAAAATTCTGAAGAGTATTTTTTTTTTTTAATTTTAGCACCATTTTTTTTATCCTATTTAATATATAAGTGGAATACGTGCCGTATTATGTTCATTCTCTTTTATTCACATGAAATATTCTTATTTGGTAAATTTTAATTTTAACAAGAGGTGGACTGGTAAGCCAGTGGAAGTCCTCGGTCATTCAGCCAAAACCTCCTGTTAGCGGGTCATCAAAAGTTTTCTTTTCTTTTCAGTCCAGGGATTCGATCCCTGGACCTCAGTGGTGGGAGTCGCGCCTCTCACCACTGGGCTACAACTGGTGGTATGACAGTTATACTTCAGACGATATGCACGGGTGGGAAAGGTTGATTTAGGGAAGGACCTGCCTTGTATGGGCCAGTAGGCCTGCTGCAGTGTTCCTCCTTTCTTATTACAGTCTTGAGTTGCCCAAAATGCTCTGTATAAACGGCTAAATGTCACCTATTTCTGTGTAGACGATACATTCTGCTCAAATAAATTATTATTATTATTATTATTATTATTATTATTACTGTTATTATTATTGACTGTTATCACTTTTCAATTGTTATTACCACTTTAGAAATCAATGTTGATTGGTGTTTAAAATTAATGAATTCAGTAAAAGCAAATTGGTACCCCTGCTGGCGGGTAGAGGCAAGGATGGTCCTTCCATCCTGACTACATCCTGGATCCCAGTTCCACCTCCACAAGGATGGTCCTTCCATCCTGACAACATCCTGGATCCCAGTTCCACCTCCACAAGGATGGTCCTTCCATCCTGACTACATCCTGGATCCCAGTTCAACCTCCACAAGGATGGTCGTTCCATCCTGACTACATCCTGGATCCCAGTTCCACCTCCACAAGGATGGTCCTTCCATCCTGACTACATCCTGGATCCCAGTTCCACCCCCACAAGGATGGTCCCTCCATCCTGACCACATCCTGGATCCCAGTTCCACCTCCACAAGGATGGTCCCTCCATCCTGACCACATCCTGGATCCCAGTTCCACCTCCACAAGGATGGTCCTTCCATCCTGACCACATCCTGGATCCCAGTTCCACCTCCACAAGGATGGTCCTTCCATCCTGACCACATCCTGGATCCCAGTTCCACCTCCACAAGGATGGTCCCTCCATCCTGACTACATCCTGGATCCCAGTTCCACCTCCACAAGGATGGTCCCTCCATCCTGACTACATCCTGGATCCCAGTTCCACCTCCACAAGGATGGTCCTTCCATCCTGACCACATCCTGGATCCCAGTTCCACCTCCACAAGGATGGTCCTTCCATCCTGACTACATCCTGGATCCCAGTTCCACCTGCACAAGGATGGTCCTTCCATCCTGACTACATCCTGGATCTCAGTTCCACCTCCACAAGGATGGTCCTTCCATCCTGACTACATCCTGGATCCCAGTTCCACCTCCACAAGGATGGTCCTTCCATCCTGACTACATCCTGGATCCCAGTTCCACCTCAACAAGGATGGTCCTTCCATCCTGACTACATCCTGGATCCCAGTTCCACCTCCACAAGGATGGTCCTTCCATCCTGACTACATCCTGGATCCCAGTTCCACCTCCACAAGGATGGTCCTTCCATCCTGACTACATCCTGGATCCCAGTTCCACCTCCACAAGGATGGTCCTTCCATCCTGACTACATCCTGGATCCCAGTTCCACCTCCACAAGGATGGTCCTTCCATCCTGACTACATCCTGGATCCCAGTTCCGCCTCCACAAGGATGGTCCTTCCATCCTGACTACATCCTGGATCCCAGTTCCACCTTCACAAGGATGGTCCTTCCATACTGACCACATCCTGGATCCCAGTTCCACCTCCACAAGGATGGTCCTTCCATCCTGACCACATCCTGGATCCCAGTTCCACCTACACAAGGATGGTCCCTCCATCCTAACTACATCCTGGATCCCAGTTCCACCTCCACAAGGATGGTCCTTCCATCCTGACCGCATCCTGGATCCCAGATCCACCCCCACAAGGATGGTCCCTCCATCCTGACCACATCCTGGATCCCAGTTCAATCTCCACAAGGATGGTCCTTCCATCCTGACCGCATCCTGGATCCCAGTTCCACCTCCACAAGGATGGTCCTTCCATCCTGACCACATCCTGGATCCCAGTTCCACCTCCACAAGGATGGTCCTTCCATCCTGACCACATCCTGGATTCCAGTTCCACCTCCACAAGGATGGTCCTTCCATCCTGACCACATCCTGGATCCCAGTTCCACCTCCACAAGGATGGTCTTTCCATCCTGACCACATCCTGGATCCCAGTTCCACCTCCACAAGGATGGTCCCTCCATCCTGACCACATCCTGGATCCCATTTCCACCTCCACAAGGATGGTCTTTCCATCCTGACCACATCCTGGATCCCAGTTCCACCTCCACAAGGATGGTCCTTCCATCCTGACTACATCCTGGATCCCAGTTCTACCTCCACAAGGATGGTCCTTCCATCCTGACTACATCCTGGATCCCAGTTCCACCTCCACAAGGATGGTCCCTCCATGCTGACCACATCCTGGATCCCAGTTCTACCCCCACAAGGATGGTCCCTCCATTCTAACTACATCCTGGAACCCACCTCCACAAGGATGGTCCCTCCATCCTCACCACATCCTGGATCCCAGTTCCACCTCCACAAGGTGGTCCCTCCATCCTGACCACATCCTGGATCCCAGTTCCACCTCCACAAGGATGGTCCTTCCATCCTGACCACATCCTGGATCCCAGTTCCACCTCCACAAGGATGTTTCTTCCATCCTGACCACATCCTGGATCCCAGTTCCACCTCCACAAGGATGGTCCTTCCATCCTGACCACATCCTGGATCCTAGTTCCACCTCCACAAGGATGGTCCCTCCATCCTAACTATATCCTGGATCCCAGTTCCACCTCCACAAGGATGGTCCCTCGATCCTGACCACATCCTGGATCCCAGTTCCACCTCCACAAGGATGGTCCCTCCATTCTGACCACATCCTGGATCCCAGTTCCACCTCCACAAGGATTGTCCCTCCATCCTAACTACATCCTGGATCCCAGTTCTACCCCCACAAGGATGGTCCCTCCATTCTAACTACATCCTGGAACCCACCTCCACAAGGATGGTCCCTCCATCCTCACCACATCCTGGATCCCAGTTCCACCTCCACAAGGTGGTCCCTCCATCCTGACCACATCCTGGATCCCAGTTCCACCTCCACAAGGATGGTCCCTCCATCCTGACCACATCCTGGATCCCAGTTTCACCTCCACAAGAATGGTCTTTCCATCCTGACCACATCCTGGATCCCAGTTCCACCTCCACAAGGATGGTCCTTCCATCCTGACTACATCCTGGATCCTAGTTCCACCTCCACAAGGATGGTCCTTCCATCCTGACCACATCCTGGATCCCAGTTCCACCTCCACAAGGATGGTCCCTCTATGCTGACCACATCCTGGATCCCAGTTCTACCCCCACAAGGATGGTCCCTCCATTCTAACTACATCCTGGATCCCAGTTCCACCCCCACAAGGATGGTCCCTCCATCCTGACCACATCCTGGAACCCAGTTCCACCTCCAAAAGGATGGTTCTTCCATCCTGACCACATCCTGGATCCCAGTTCCACCTCCACAAGGATTGTCCCTCCATTCTGACCACATCCTGGATCCCAATTCCACCTCCACAAGGATGGTCCTTCCATCCTGACCACATCCTGGATCCCAGTTCCACCTCCACATGGATGGTCCCTCCATCCTAACTATATCCTGGATCCCAGTTCCACCTCCACAAGGATGGTCCCTCCATCCTGACCACATCCTGGATCCCAGTTCCACCTTCACAAGGATGGTCCCTCCATTCTGACCACATCCTGGATCCCAGTTCCACCTCCACAAGGATGGTCCCTCCATCCTAACTACATCCTGGATCCCAGTTACACCTCCACAAGGATGGTCCCTCCATCCTGACCACATCCTGGATCCCAGTTCCACCTCCACAAGGATGGTCCCTCCATCCTGACCACATCCTGGATCCCAGTTCCACCTCCACAAGGATGGTCCTTCCATCCTGACCACATCCTGGATCCCAGTTCCACCTCCACAAGGATGGTTCTTCCATCCTGACCACATCCTGGATCCCAGTTCCACCTCCACAAGGATGGTTCCTCCATTCTGACCACATCCTGGATCCCAGTTCCACCTCCACAAGGATGGTCCCTCCATCCTAACTACATCCTGGATCCCAGTTCCACCTCCACAAGGATGGTTCCTCCATCCTGACCACATCCTGGATCCCAGTTCCACCTCCACAAGGATGGTCCCTCCATCCTGACCACATCCTGGATCCCAGTTCCACCTCCACAAGGATGGTCCTTCCATCCTGACCACATCCTGGATCCCAGTTCCACCTCCACAAGGATGGTTCTTCCATCCTGACCACATCCTGGATCCCAGTTCCACCTCCACAAGGATGGTCCCTCCATTCTGACCACATCCTGGATCCCAGTTCCACCTCCACAAGGATGGTCCTTCCATCCTGATCACATCCTGGATCCCAGTTCTACCTCCACAAGGATGGTCCCTCCATCCTAACTATATCCTGGATCCCAGTTCCACCTCCTCAAGGATGGTCCCTCCATCCTGACCACATCCTGGATCCCAGTTCCACCTCCACAAGGATGGTCCTTCCATCCTGACCACATCCTGGATCCCAGTTCCACCTCCACAAGGATGGTCCCTCCATCCTGACCACATCCTGGATCCCAGTTCCACCTCCACAAGGATGGTCCCTCCATTCTGACCACATCCTGGATCCCAATTCCACCTCCACAAGGATGGTCCTTCCATCCTGACCACATCCTGGATCCCAGTTCCACCTCCACAAGGATTGTCCCTCCATTCTGACCACATCCTGGATCCCAGTTCCACCTCCACAAGGATGGTCCTTCCATCCTGACCACATCCTGGATCCCAGTTCTACCTCCACAAGGATGGTCCCTCCATCCTAACTATATCCTGGATCCCAGTTCCACCTCCTCAAGGATGGTCCCTCCATCCTGACCACATCCTGGATCCCAGTTCCACCTCCACAAGGATGGTCCCTCCATCCTGACCACATCCTGGATCCCAGTTCCACCTCCACAAGGATGGTCCCTCCATTCTGACCACATCCTGGATCCCGGTTCCACCTCCACAAGGATGGTTCTTCCATCCTGACCACATCCTGGATCCCAGTTCTACCTCCTCAAGGATGGTCCCTCCATCCTAACTATATCCTGGATCCCAGTTCCACCTCCACAAGGATGGTCCCTCCATTCTGACCACATCCTGGATCCCAGTTCCACCTCCACAAGGATGGTCCCTCCATTCTGACCACATCCTGGATCCCAGTTCCACCTCCACAAGGATGGTCCCTCCATCCTAACTACATCCTGGATCCCAGTTCCACCTCCACAAGGATGGTCCTTCCATCCTGACCACATCCTGGATCCCAGTTCTACCTCCACAAGGATGGTCCCTCCATCCTAACTATATCCTGGATCCCAGTTCCACCTCCTCAAGGATGGTCCCTCCATCCTGACCACATCCTGGATCCCAGTTCCACCTCCACAAGGATGGTCCCTCCATCCTGACCACATCCTGGATCCCAGTTCCACCTCCACAAGGATGGTCCCTCCATTCTGACCACATCCTGGATCCCGGTTCCACCTCCACAAGGATGGTCCTTCCATCCTGACCACATCCTGGATCCCAGTTCTACCTCCACAAGGATGGTCCCTCCATCCTAACTATATCCTGGATCCCAGTTCCACCTCCACAAGGATGGTCCCTCCATCCTGACAACATCCTGGATCCCAGTTCCACCTCCACAAGGATGGTCCCTCCATTCTGATCACATCCTGGATCCCAGTTCCACCTCCACAAGGATGGTCCCTCCATCCTAACTACATCCTGGATCCCAGTTCCACCTCCACAAGGATGGTCCCTCCATCCTGACCACATCCTGGATCCCAGTTCCACCTCCACAGGGATGGTCCTTCCATCCTGACCACATCCTGGATCCCAGTTCCACCTCCACAAGGATGGTTCTTCCATCCTGAACACATCCTGGATCCCAGTTCCACCTCCACAAGGATGGTCCCTTCATTCTGACCACATCCTGGATCCCAGTTCCACCTCCACAAGGATGGTCCCTCCATCCTGACCACATCCTGGATCCCAGTTCCACCTCCACAAGGATGGTCCCTCCATCCTGACCACATCCTGGATCCCAGTTCCACCTCCACAAGGATGGTCCCTCCATCCTGACCACATCCTGGATCCCAGTTCCACCTCCACAAGGATGGTCCTTCCATCCTAACTACATCCTGGATCCCAGTTCCACCTCCACATGGATGGTCCCTCCATCCAGTCCACATCCTGGATCCCCTCCAGTTCCACCTCCACTGGAATCCTGGACGAGTGCTACGTTGGTCATTAAGTATATTTAGTCACAGGTACATAACAGTGCAGTTACCTTACGTAGTGTAAATACCCAGGATACCACTTAAAAAATAAGTCAGACAAATTTTCTTATTTCCACTGGTTACACTTTATGAGTACCAACACGTCAAGAGTACCATCATGTCAAGAACATCACGTCAAGAGCTCTACATCAGGAGTGCCATCACATCAAGAGTACCATCACGTCAATAACATCACGTCAAGAGTACCATCACGTTAAGAACATCACGTCAAGAGTACGAGTACCATCACGTCAGGATCATTACATCAAGAGTACTTTTCACGTCAAGATCACCACATCAAAAGTACCATTACGTCAAGAACACCACATCAAGAGTACCATCACGTCAAGAGCATCACGTCAAGAGTACGAGTACCATCACGTCAGGATCATTACATCAAGAGTACTTTTCACGTCAAGATCACCACATCAAAAGTACCATTACGTCAAGAACACCACATAAAGAGTACCATCACGTCAAGAACATCACGTCAAGAGTACGAGTACCATCACGTCAAGAACATCACGTCAAGAGTACGAGTACCATCACGTCAGGATCATTACATCAAGAGTACTCTTCACGTCAAGAGTGCAACGTCATCGGTATCACGTCGAAGGTACCATGTCAGCAGTATCACATCAAGAGTGCCATGTCAAGAGCACCACATCGAGAGTGCCATTTCATAGTATCCAAGAGTAGCATTCAAGAGTGCCAGTGAGTGCCAATCAGCGGCACCTTCTCACGCCTTCACAGCAGCTGAATCTCTTATCATTTTTTTTATCTCTCACACTCTTCACAAGGTGCCAGACCAGCCACCTGCCCCTCTCTGTGCCACCTGCCTCTCTCTGTGCCACCTGCCTCTCTGTGCCACCTGCCCCTCTCTGTGCCACCTGCCTCACTCTCTGTGCCACCTGCCTCTCTCTGTGCCACCTGCCTCTCTGTGCCACCTGCCCCTCTCTGTGCCACCTGCCTCTCTCTGTGCCACCTGCCTCTCTGTGCCACCTGCCCCTCTCTCTGCCACCTGCCTCTCTCTCTGCCACCTGCCTCTCTCTGCCACCTGCCTCTCTCTGCCACCTGCCCCTCTCTGTGCCACCTGCCTCTCTCTGTGCCACCTGCTCCTCTCTGTGCCACCTGCCTCTGTGCCACCTGCCTCTCTCTGTGCCACCTGCCCCTCTCTGTGCCACCTGCCTCTCTCTGTACCGCCTGCCTCTCTGTGCCACCTGCCTCTCTCTCTGTGCCACCTGCCTCTCTCTGTGCCACCTGCCTCTCTGTGCCACCTGCCTCTCTCTGTGCCACCTGCCTCTCTGTGCCACCTGCCCCTCTCTGTGCCACCTGCCTCTCTCTCTGTGCCACCTGCCTCTCTGTGCCACCTGCCTCTCTCTGTGCCACCTGCCTCTCTGTGCCACCTGCCCCTCTCTGTGCCACCTGCCTCTCTCTGTGCCACCTGCCTCTCTGTGCCACCTGCCCCTCTCTCTGCCACCTGCCTCTCTCTCTGCCACCTGCCTCTCTCTGCCACCTGCCTCTCTCTGCCACCTGCCCCTCTCTGTGCCACCTGCCTCTCTCTGTGCCACCTGCTCCTCTCTGTGCCACCTGCCTCTGTGCCACCTGCCTCTCTCTGTGCCACCTGCCCCTCTCTGTGCCACCTGCCTCTCTCTGTACCGCCTGCCCCTCTATGTGCCACCTGCCTCTCTCTGTGCCACCTGCCTCTCTGTGCCACCTGCCCCTCTCTGTGCCAACTGCCTCTCTCTGTGCCACCTGCCTCTTTGTGCCACCAGCCCCTCTCCGTGCCATCTGCCTCTCTCTGTGCCACCTACCCCTCTCTGTGCCACCTGCCTTTATACCACCTGCTGTCTGTATAATGTCACCTGCTGTCTACTATACAGTGCCACCTGCCGCCTGTACAGTGCCACCTGACAGCCACCACCAGAAGCACACTGCCACTCTTCCTAAATCTGCTTCACTAATTAGCTAGATTATTACTAAATGGAATATATCACACTGCTATATTAATGTTCCTAAATGGCCACCATAATTTGGGAAGTATTAGTTTAAGATGTCAGGTTGGGTTAGGTTAAGTTAGGTTAGGTTAAGTTAGGTTAAGTTAGGTTAGGTTAAGTTAGGTTAGGTTAAGTTAGGTTAGGTTAGGTTAAGTTAGGTTAAGTTAGGTTAGGTTGGGTTAGGTTAAGTTAGGTTAGGTTAAGTTAGGTTAAGTTAGGTTAGGTTAAGTTAGGTTAGGTTAGGTTAAGTTAGGGTAGGTTAAGTTAGGTTAGGTTACGTTAAGTTAGGTTAGGTTAGGTTAGGTAAGGTTAGGTTAGGTTAGGTAAGGTTAGGTTAGGTTAGGTTAAGTTAGGTTAGGTTAAGTTAGGTTAGGTTAAGTTAGGTTAGGTTAGGTTAGGTAAGGTTAGATTAGATTAGGTTAGGTTAGGTTAGGTTAGGATAGGTTAAGTTAGGTTAGGTTAGTTTAAGTTAGGTTAGGTTAGGTTAAGTTAGGTTAAGTTAGGTTAGGTTAGGTAAGGTTAGGTTAGGTAAGGTTAGATTAAGTTAGGTTAAGTTAGGTTAGGCTAGGTTAGGTTAGGTAAGGTTAGATTAGATTAGGTTAGGTTAGGATAGGTTAAGTTAGGTTAGGTTAGTTTAAGTTAGGTTAGGTTAGGTTCGGTTAAGTTAGGTTAAGTTAGGTTAGGTTAGGTTAGGTAAGGTTAGGTTAGGCAAGGTTAGATTAAGTTAGGTTTGGGTAGGTTAGGTTAGGTTAAGTTTGGTTAGGTTAGGTTAGGTTAAGTTAGGGTAGGTTAGGTTAGTTTAGGTTAAGTTAGAGTAGGTTAGGTTAGGTTAGGTTAGGTTAAGTTTGGTTAGGTTAGGTTAGATTAAGTTTGGTTAGGTTAGGTTAGGTTAAGTTTGGTTAGGTTAGGTTAGGTTAGGTTAAGTTTGGTTAGGTTAGGTTAGGTTACGTTAGGTTAGGTTAGGTTAAGTTTGGTTAGGTTAGGTTAGGTTAAGTTTGGTTAGGTTAGGTTAAGTTTGGTTAGGTTAGGTTAGGTTAGGTTAAGTTTGGTTAGGTTAGGTTAGGTTAGGTTAGGTTAAGTTTGGTTAGGTTAGGTTAGGTTAGGTTAGGTTAGGTTAGGATAAGTTTGGTTAGGTTAGGTTAGGTTAGGTTAAGTTTGGTTAGGTTAGGTTAGATTAAGTTTGGTTAGGTTAGGTTAAGTTTGGTTAGGTTAGGTTAGGTTAGGTTAAGTTTGGTTAGGTTAGGTTAGGTTACGTTAGGTTAGGTTAGGTTAAGTTTGGTTAGGTTAGGTTAGGTTAAGTTTGGTTAGGTTAGGTTAAGTTTGGTTAGGTTAGGTTAGGTTAGGTTAGGTTAAGTTTGGTTAGGTTAGGTTAGGTTAGGTTAGGTTAAGTTTGGTTAGGTTAGGTTAGGTTAGGTTAGGTTAGGATAAGTTTGGTTAGGTTAGGTTAGGTTAGGTTAAGTTTGGTTAGGTTAGGTTAGGTTAGGTTAAGTTTGGTTAGGTTACGTTAGGTTAGGTTAGGTTAGGTTAGGTTAGGTTAAGTTTGGTTAGGTTAGGTTAGGTTTGGTTAGGTTACCTGGAGGTTACCTGGAGGTTATTCCGGGGATCAACGCCCCCGCGGCCCGGTCCATGACCAGGCCTCCCGATGGATCAGGGCGTGATCAACTAGGCTGTTACTGCTGGCCGCACGCAGTCCGACGTACGAGCCACAGCCCGGCTGATCCGGCACTGACTTTAGGTATCTGTCCAGCTCTCTCTTGAACGCAGCCAGGGGTTTATTGGCAATTCCCCTAATGCTTGATGGGAGGCTGTTGAACAGTTTTGGGCCCCGGACACTTATGGTGTTTTCTCTTAGTGTACCAATGGCGCCCCTACTTTTTATTGGCGGCATTTTGCATCGCCTGCCCAGTCTTTTACTTTCGTAGGGAGTGATTTCTGTGTGCAGATTTGGGACCATTCCTTCCAAGATTTTCCAAGTGTAGATTATGATATATCTCTCCCTCCTGCGTTCCAACGAGTACAAGTCAAGTGCTTCCAAGCGTTCCCAGTAGTTAAGGTGCTTGACAGAACTTATACGTGCAGTAAAGGATCTCTGTACACTCTCTAGATCTGCGATTTCACCTGCTTTGAATGGAGATGTTAATGTACAGCAGTATTCCAGCCTAGAGAGAACAAGTGATTTGAAAAGGATCATCATGGGCTTGGCATCTCTCGTTTTGAAAGTTCTCATTATCCATCCTATCATTTTCTTTGCACGTGCGATCGTGGCACTGTTGTGATCCTTGAAAGTGAGATCCTCAGACATTACTACTCCCAGGTCCCTTACATTATTTTTCCGCTCTATTGTATGGCCGGAGTCAGTAGTATACTCTGTTCTAGTTATTATCTCCTCCAGTTTTCCATAACGGAGTAGTTGGAATTTGTCCTCATTGAACATCATATTGTTTACCGTTGCCCACTGGAAAACTTTGTTTATATCTTCTTGGAGGTTAACCGCGTCCTCAGCAGATGACAGCCTCATGCAGATCCTAGTATTATCCGCAAAGGATGATACGGTGCTGTGGTGTATATCTCTGTTTATGTCTGATATGAGGATAAGGAATAAGATGGGGGCGAGTACTGTGCCTTGTGGAACAGAGCTCTTCACTATGGCAGGTTAGGTTAAGTTTGGTTAGGTTAGGTTAGGTTAGGTTAAGTTTGGTTAGGTTAGGTTAGGTTAGGGTAGGTTAGGTTAAGTTTGGTTAGGTTAGGTTAGGTTAGGTTAGGTTTGGTTAAGTTTGGTTAGGTTAGGTTAGGTTTGGTTAAGTTTGGTTAGGTTAGATTTGGTTAAGTTTTGTTAGGTTAGATTAGGTTAAGTTTGGTTAGGTTAGGTTAGGTTAGGTTAAGTTTGGTTAGGTTAGGTTAAGTTTGGTTAGGTTAGGTTAGGTTTTGTTAGGTTAGGTTAGGTTAAGTTTGGTTAGGTTAGGTTAGGTTAGGTTAGGTTAAGTTTGGTTAGGTTAGGTTAGGTTAGGTTAGGTTAGGTTAAGTTTGGTTAGGTTAGGTTAGGTTAAGTTTGGTTAGGTTAGGTTAGGTTAGGTTAGGTTAGGTTAGGTTAGGTTAGGTTAGGTTAGGTTAGGTTAGGTTAGGTTAGGTTATGTTAAGTTTGGTTAGGTTAGGCTAGGTTAGGTTAGGTTAGGTTAAGTTTGGTTAGGTTAGGTTAGGTTAAGTTTGGTTAGGTTAGGTTAAGTTTGGTTAGGTTAGGTTAAGTTTGGTTAGGTTAGGTTAGGTTAAGTTTGGTTATTTTAGGTTAGGTTAGGTTAGGTTAAGTTAGGTTAAGTTTGGTTAGGTTAGGTTAGGTTAGGTTTGGTTCGGTTAGGTTCGGTTAGGTTAGGTTAGGTTAAGTTAGGTTAAGGTTGCTTAGGTTAGGTTAGGTTAGGTTAGGTTAAGTTAGGTTAGGTTAGGTTAGGTTAAGTTAGGTTAGGTTAAGTTAGGTTAAGTTAGGTTAGGTTAAGTTAGGTTAGGTTAGGTTAAGTTAGGTTAGGTTAAGTTAGGTTAGGTTAGGTTAGGTTAGGTTAAGTTAGGTTAGGTTAGGTTAGGTTAGGTTAGGTTAAGTTAGGTTAGGTTAGGTTAAGTTAGGTTAGGTTAAGTTAGGTTAGGTTAAGTTAGGTTAGGTTAGGTTAGGTTAAGTTAGGTTAGGTTAAGTTAGGTTAGGTTAGGTTAAGTTAGGTTAGGTTAAGTTAGGTTAGGTTAAGTTAGGTTAGGTTAGGTTAGGTTAGGTTAAGTTAGGTTAGGTTAGGTTAGGTTAAGTTAGGTTAGGTTAGGTTAAGTTAGGTTAGGTTAAGTTAGGTTAGGTTAGGTTAGGTTAGGTTAAGTTAGGTTAGGTTAGGTTAAGTTAGGTTAGGTTAAGTTAGGTTAGGTTAAGTTAGGTTAGGTTAGGTTAAGTTAGGTTAGGTTAGGTTAGGTTAAGTTAGGTTAGGTTAAGTTAGGTTAGGTTAAGTTAGGTTAGGTTAGGTTAGGTTAAGTTTGGTTAGGTTAGGCTAGGTTAGGTTAGGTTAAGTTTGGTTAGGTTAGGTTAGGTTAAGTTAGGTTAGGTTAGGTTAAGTTAGGTTAGGTTAGGTTATGTTAAGTTTGGTTAGGTTAGGCTAGGTTAGGTTAAGTTTGGTTAGGTTAGGTTAGGTTAAGTTTGGTTAGGTTAGGTTAAGTTTGGTTAGGTTAGGTTAAGTTTGGTTAGGTTAGGTTAGGTTAGGTTAAGTTTGGTTATTTTAGGTTAGGTTAGGTTAGGTTAAGTTAGGTTAAGTTTGGTTAGGTTAGGTTAGGTTTGGTTCGCTTAGGTTCGGTTAGGTTAGGTTAAGTTAGGTTAAGTTTGCTTAGGTTAGGTTAGATTAAGTTAGGTTAGGTTAGGTTAAGTTAGGTTAGGTTAGGTTAAGTTAGGTTAGGTTAAGTTAGGTTAAGTTAGGTTAGGTTAGGTTAAGTTAGGTTAGGTTAGGTTAAGTTAGGTTAGGTTAGGTTAAGTTAGGTTAGGTTAGGTTAGGTTAAGTTAGGTTAGGTTAAGTTAGGTTAGGTTAGGTTAAGTTAGGTTAGGTTAGGTTAGGTTAAGTTAGGTTAAGTTAGGTTAGGTTAGGTTAAGTTAGGTTAGGTTAAGTTAGGTTAGGTTAAGTTAGGTTAGGTTAGGTTAGGTTAGGTTTAGTTAGGTTAGGTTAAGTTAGGTTAGGTTAGGTTAAGTTAGGTTAGGTTAGGTTAAGTTAGGTTAGGTTAAGTTAGGTTAGGTTTGGTTAAGTTAGGTTAGGTTAAGTTAGGTTAGGTTAAGTTAGGTTAAGTTTGCTTAGGTTAGGTTAAATTAAGTTAGGTTAGGTTAAGTTAGGTTAGGTTAGGTTAGGTTAAGTTTGCTTAGGTTAGGTTAGATTAAGTTAGGTTAGGTTAGGTTAAGTTAGGTTAGGTTAGGTTAGGTTAAGTTAGGTTAGGTTAAGTTAGGTTAAGTTAGGTTAGGTTAGGTTAGGTTAAGTTAGGTTAGGTTAGGTTAATTTAGGTTAGGTTAGGTTAAGTTAGGTTAGGTTAGGTTAGGTTAAGTTAGGTTAGGTTAAGTTAGGTTAGGTTAAGTTAGGTTAGGTTAGGTTAGGTTAAGTTAGGTTAGGTTAGGTTAAGTTAGGTTAGGTTAGGTTAAGTTAGGTTAGGTTAGGTTAGGTTAGGTTAAGTTAGGTTAGGTTAGGTTAGGTTAGGTTAAGTTAGGTTAGGTTAAGTTAGGTTAGGTTAAGTTAGGTTAGGTTAGGTTAAGTTAGGTTAGGTTAAGTTAGGTTAGGTTAGGTTAGGTTTAGTTAGGTTAGGTTAAGTTAGGTTAGGTTAAGTTAGGTAAGGTTAGGTTAAGTTAGGTTTGGTTAAGTTAGGTTAGGTTAAGTTAGGTTAAGTTAGGTTAGGTTAAGTTAGGTTAGGTTAGGTTAAGTTAGGTTAGGTTAGGTTAAGTTAGGTTAGGTTAAGTTAGGTTAGGTTAGGTTAGGTTAGGTTAGGTTAAGTTAGGTTAGGTTAGGTTAAGTTAGGTTAGGTTAGGTTAGGTTAGGTTAGGTTAGGTTAGGTTAGGTTAGGTTAGGTTAGGTTAGGTTAGGTTAGGTTAAGTTAGGTTAGGTTAGGTTAGGTTAAGTTAGGTTAGGTTAGGTTAAGTTAGGTTAGGTTAAGTTAGGTTAGGTTAAGTTAGGTTAGGTTAGGTTAGGTTAAGTTTGGTTAGGTTAGGTTAGGTTAAGTTAGGTTAGGTTAGGTTAGGTTAAGTTAGGTTAGGTTAAGTTAGGTTAGGTTAGGTTAGGTTAAGTTAGGTTAGGTTAAGTTAGGTTAGGTTAAGTTAGGTTAGGTTAGGTTAAGTTAGGTTAGGTTAAGTTAGGTTAGGTTAAGTTAGGTTAGGTTAGGTTAGGTTAGGTTAAGTTAGGTTAGGTTAAGTTAGGTTAGGTTAGGTTCGGTTAGGTTAAGTTAGGTTAGGTTAGGTTAAGTTAGGTTAGGTTAGGTTCGGTTAGGTTAAGTTAGGTTAGGTTAGGTTAAGTTAGGTTAGGTTAGGTTAAGTTAGGTTAGGTTAGGTTAGGTTAAGTTAGGTTAGGTTAGGTTCGGTTAGGTTAAGTTAGGTTAGGTTAGGTTAAGTTAGGTTAGGTTAGGTTAAGTTAGGTTAGGTTAGGTTAAGTTAGGTTAGGTTAGGTTAGGTTAAGTTAGGTTAGGTTAAGTTATCATCTTAAGGAAAATTTAACAAGTTATAACATAATCAAGTCTAATAAAAGTATTAATTGATGGTGGAAGTGTGTGTGTGTGTGTGTGTGTGTGTGTACTCACCTGATTGTGGTTGCAGGGATCGAGTCATAGCTCCTGGTCCTCCTGTGTGTGTATTTGTGTGTGTTGAACTCTCTCCCTACTAGAATTCTTGGCAACTTTCCTCTCGTTTGGTAAAGTAATAATCAACGTCAAGCATGACACATCCCTCGTTAATCTCTCTCGCTGAACAAATCAGTGAGCCGCGAAGAGAGAGAGAGAGAGAGGGAGAGAGAGAGAGAGAGAGAGAGAGAGAGACTGACTTTAAGAGCTTCCTAGGCTCGTCGTAGATATAAGCCATCAATCTTCTACCTGTAAGACAGAAACAATAAGGGTCTTTCACACCAGCCCTCGACCACTTAAAAACAAACTTTATCTAAGACTCAGACTGTCACCTGCTGAGACCTTAACCCCTGGACACCGAGGTGATAGCCCTTATCAGCACTCAGTCGCACAGACCCCCACACGCCACAGGGTCGAAATCACTTCGAGTACACCGCTGATATCCGAACTTAAGGGGTACCTCGTCAATTTCAAACAGGGCACCAAGGAGTGGACTTGAAGTACGCCGCCAGCAGGGTCTTATCGTGGTGTAATTGACATACATCCCGGCAAAGTAAAAGAATTGAGGAGTGTAATTTATTGGGTTTGAGAAGCGTCGCTCTCGACAGGTGAGACAGGTGCAAAAATGCTCACCTTGGCGTCTGTTTGACGTGGTGATAAGAGGGGGGTAGTGGTGCTCGGGGTGACACACGGATCTAGCACTTCGAGAGTAACGAAGAAAATACGCACCTTCATGAATCAGCTTTATTTGGCACGACGTTTCGCCCTGTGTAGAGCTTTATTTAGCCATGGGTTAAGCTTGTTCGGCAGTGAGTCGTTTAAATCGACAGTAAGTAGCTATTTTATAAAATAGAGAATGGTGTTAAAGATCCGTTGAGATGTTAGGAATTGAAGATAGATGGCGGTAGTGGTGATGGTGGAGGCAGAGTGTGGTTTGGTAGATAGTGATGACAGTGGAATTGTGGCTAATGGTGATGTTTTGGTGATGGCGGAACTGCATCAGTTGATGCTTGCGCACACACACACACACACACACACACACACACACACACACACACACAAGCCCAACAAACAAGTATCAGCTTCTTTATATATAAATCCCAAAAACTCCCAGGGTGTCTGACCCACCCCACGTATTCAGATCCTAGAGTGAGGTTTCACCTCTTCACCACCAGTTACCTTCATTACCCCCTAACCCATACAACCCTCCCCGGATGTACCTTCGACACTACACAACCCAGAGACCTCCAAAAACCTGTCACCCTTCCTCCGCAGTCAGTCCAGAAGAAAAGCCGATCCATGTCTTTCGGCCCTGACCATCAAGGCTGAGGGACTCATTACCCTGTCTTTTGTATAGAGTTCTACACTTTTCCAATTATGTCCTCGAATTTATATTGATAAAGCCACTTAATGGTTTAACGTGTCCGAAAAAAGATTAACAACAATAATATGATAAAATTCATTTAGCATGAAGATCCCACATGATCAAAACAGACTTCAACTATGAGGAGAAAGGCTGGAAAAACTGGAAACCTCATGGATAGGCCAGTATATTAAGAACTAAATTGATGGAGATGGTCATGAGGAACTTCATGTGGCAGCGCCCGAAAGAAGCGACAAAAGAAACAAGATCCAGTAACACTAGAACTTTTTTTTACCTCGATTGAGGTAGACGTAGATTAACATAACGTAAAGAACTCTTATAAGACCAGGAACAATGTAGTTCTGAAGCTTGAGTACTTGCTAGAAGTGAATCTTGAAAGAATAAATTTTATAATATATGGAAATAGAAAGAATAAATTTTATATATTTAAATGGAAAGAATAGAGCGAGTCAGTGGTTGAACCAAAGATGCAAAGCAGCGAAGTTGAAAAGTACAAGAAGATGGAAAACAAGAGAAATAGAAGGAAGAAAAAGAAGAGAGCAGAGTTCTGAGGAAGGAATATCTAAGGTAGGAGAAGAAAAATACTATGCGAGAATATCATCACGAGAACAAGTAAATCATAATCCAAACTGCTACATAACAACACCAGAAGGAACGTGACCATAAAAGACCACGTAATAAAAAAACTTACTTAAAGTGACAAATATATTTGTGCGTGGAGATGAAGAGACACTTCAGAGATGTGTTCACTGTGGCATCCTGGATACACCCAGAGAGATGAAGACAGGAAGACATCCTCACATCGTAATGAAGCGGAGAAACTACTGAGACACCTGGAGGCATCAAAATATAATAGAACCTGATGCTATATCTTCATGGATGCCGACAGAAGAAACAACTGCAGTGTGAGCACCCACAGAACTATCATTACTGAGATAATGGAAACTGCAAAGACCAGATATATAGATAACGTCACATATATTACCTTATTCAAACAAGGGAAAGCACGAAAGAAAGACTGAACTATGTTCTTGTACATTTGACATGCATTTGCTGGAGCATATGGAGAACGGAGGATTCAGGAATGACAACCAGCTAGGCTGAGAGAGTGAAAACCATGTCTCATGAACCTACTGAATTACTAAGATAGTGTTTCCAGACAAACCTTACCTAACCTAACCTTCTCCGCGCAGGTCCATGTAAATGATTCTGTATATCAAAATATATTTCCACGTTATTGGAGATCTGGCGAGATGACTCTCTCATGGAGTGTCTATTAGATACCGGAGCGCACATAGGGAATGATCCACAGACCTAGAAGATCACGTACTGTGAGTTGATCAGCAGCAACTGATGCTGCGATTACAGTGGCATTTTACAGGGATTAGCCTGCATCATAATCGTCAGGTATACAGTGGTACAACAGTGAACCTGAACCTTTGCGGATTGAGAGGGATGGAGGGAGGGGAGAGGGAAGCTGGAGAACTAAGTGGAGGGACGAAGAGAGGGAGGTGTTGGAGGGTCTGGAGGGCAGGTGGTCTAGCAACACCTGGTACATGAGTCAACATACCTGCCCATGCCTTCCCCTCACTGACAGCTCCACTACAGTTTTTGTGATGGCGATACGGCACCACAGCTGCCGTGATTGGTCTCACTGGCAGACCCCACTCCTTTATCTCCCTCCCACTCCTCTATCTCCCTCCCACTACTGTATCTCCCTCCCACTTCTCTATCTCCCTCCCTCTCTGTGTTTTATGAACATCTATTCCCATATTCCACCCGCGAGGAATGATAGTCTTGATTTAACACAAATAATATTGTAGCGACATGGTACGGTGTGTGTGTGTGGAGAGAGAGAGAGAGAGAGAGAGAGAGAGAGAGAGAGAGAGAGAGAGAGAGAGAGAGAGAGGGAGAGAGAGAGAGGGGATGACGGAGGCTTGTTCGTCTTAATTAAAGAATATTAAGAAACCCACTGCCCGGCGCAGACTCCATCATTATGGGCCACTTTTCTTGCCATGATGTTGATGGTGCTGAAATAGTTACTGCTACAGTGGCAATAGTTACTGCTGCAGTGGCAATAGTTACTACTACAGTGGCAATAGTTACTGCTACAGTGGCAATAGTTACTGCTGCAGTGGCAATAGTTACTACTGCAGTGGCAATAGTTACTGCTGCAGTGGCAATAGTTACTACTGCAGTGGCAATAGTTACTGCTACAGCGGCAATAGTTACTACTGCAGTGGCAATAGTTACTGCTACAGTGGCAATAGTTACTGCTGCAGCTGCAATAGTTACTGCTGCATTGGCAATAGTTACTGCTACATTGGCAATAGTTACTGCTACAGTGGCAATAGTTACTGCTGCAGAGGCAATAGTTACTGCTGCAGTGGCAATAGTTACTGCTGCAGTGGCAATAGTTACTACTGCAGTGGCAATAGTTACTGCTGCAGTGGCAATAGTTACTACTGCAGTGGCAATAGTTACTGCTACAGCGGCAATAGTTACTACTGCAGTGGCAATAGTTACTGCTACAGTGGCAATAGTTACTGCTGCAGCTGCAATAGTTACTGCTGCATTGGCAATAGTTACTGCTACATTGGCAATAGTTACTGCTACAGTGGCAATAGTTACTGCTGCAGAGGCAATAGTTACTGCTGCAGTGGCAATAGTTACTGCTGCAGTGGCAAGAGTTACTACTGCAGTGGCAATAGTTACTGCTACAGTGGCAATAGTTACTGCTACAGTGGCAATAGTTACTGCTACAGTGGCAATAGTTACTGCTGCAGTGGCAATAGTTACTGCTGCAGTGGCAATAGTTACTGCTGCAGTGGCAATAGTTACTACTGCAGTGGCAATAGTTACTGCTGCAGTGGCAATAGTTACTGCTGCAGTGGCAATAGTTACTGCTACAGTGGCAATAGTTACTGCTGCAGTGGCAATAGTTACTGCTACAGTGGCAATAGTTACTGCTGCAGTGGCAATAGTTACTGCTGCAGTGGCAATAGTTACTACTGCAGTGGCAATAGTTACTGCTGCAGAGGCAATAGTTACTACTGCAGTGGCAATAGTTACTGCTACAGTGGCAATAGTTACTGCTACAGTGGCAATAGTTACTACTGCAGAGGCAATAGTTACTGCTGCAGTGGCAATAGTTACTGCTGCAGTGGCAATAGTTACTACTGCAGTGGCAATAGTTACTGCTACAGTGGCAATAGTTACTGCTACAGTGGCAATAGTTACTGCTACAGTGGCAATACTTACTGCTGCAGAGGCAATAGTTACTGCTGCAGTGGCAATAGTTACTGCTGCAGTGGCAATAGTTACTACTGCAGTGGCAATAGTTACTGCTGCAGTGGCAATAGTTACTGCTGCAGTGGCAATAGTTACTGCTGCAGTGGCAATAGTTACTGCTGCAGTGGCAATAGTTACTGCTACAGTGGCAATAGTTACTGCTGCAGTGGCAATAGTTACTGCTGCAGTGGCAATAGTTACTACTGCAGTGGCAATAGTTACTGCTGCAGAGGCAATAGTTACTACTGCAGTGGCAATAGTTACTGCTACAGTGGCAATAGTTACTGCTACAGTGGCAATAGTTACTACTGCAGTGGCAATAGTTACTGCTACAGTGGCAATAGTTACTGCTGCAGTGGCAATAGTTACTGCTACAGTGGCAATAGTTACTGCTGCAGCTGCAATAGTTACTGCTGCATTGGCAATAGTTACTGCTGCATTGGCAATAGTTACTGCTGCATTGGCAATAGTTACTGCTGCAGAGGCAATAGTTACTGCTGCAGTGGCAATAGTTACTGCTGCAGTGGCAATAGTTACTGCTGCAGTGGCAATAGTTACTGCTGCAGAGGCAATAGTTACTGCTGCAGTGGCAATAGTCACTGCTGCAGTGGCAGTAGTTACTGCTGCAGAGGCAATAGTTACCGCTGCAGTGGCACTAGTTACTGCTGCAGTGGCAATAGTTACTGCTTCAAACGCAATAGTTACTTCTGCAGTGGCAATAGTTACTGCTGCAGAGGCAATAGTTACTGCTGCAGGGGCAATAGTTACTGCTGCAGTGGCAATAGTTACTGCTTCAAACGCAATAGTTACTTCTGCAGTGGCAATAGTTACTGCTGCAGAGGCAATAGTTACTGCTGCAGGGGCAATAGTTACTGCTGCAGTGGCAATAGTTACTGCTGCAGAGGCAATAGTTACTGCTGCAGTGGCAATAGTTACTGCTGCAGTGGCAATAGTTACTGCTGCAAACGCAATAGTTACTGCTGCAGCTGCAATAGTTACTGCTACATTGGAAATAGTTACTGCTGCAGTGGCAATAGTTACTGCTGCAGTGGCAGTAGTTACTGCTGCAGAGGCAATAGTTACCGCTGCAGTGGCAATAGTTACTGCTGCAGTGGCAATAGTTACTGCTGCAGAGGCAATAGTTACTGCTGCAGTGGCAATAGTTACTGCTGCAGAGGCAATAGTTACTGCTGCAGTGGCAATAGTCACTGCTGCAGTGGCAATAGCTACTGCTACAGTGGCAATAGTTACTGCTGCAGAGGCAGTAGTTACTGCTGCAGTGGCAATAGCTACTGCTACAGTGGCAATAGTTACTGCTGCAGAGGCAATAGTTACTGCTGCAGTGGCAATAGTTACTGCTACAGTGGCAATAGTTACTGCTGCAGTGGCAATAGTTACTGCTGCAGTGGCAATAGTTACTGCTGCATTGGCAATAGTTACTGCTACAGTGGCAATAGTTACTGCTGCAGTCACAATAGTTACTGCTGCAGAGGGAGTAGTTACTGCTGCAGTTGCAATAGTTACTGCTACAGCGGCAATAGTTACTGCTGCAAACGCAATAGTTACTGCTGCAAACGCAATAGTTACTGCTGCAGAGTCAATAGTTACTGCTACAGTGGCAATAGTTACTGCTACAGTGGCAATAGTTACTGCTACAGTGGCAATAGTTACTGCTACAGTGGCAATAGTTACTGCTGCAGAGGCAATAGTTACTGCTACAGTGGCAATAGTTACTGCTACAGTGGCAATAGTTACTGCTGCAGAGGCAATAGTTACTGCTACAGTGGCAATAGTTACTGCTACAGTGGCAATAGTTACTGTTGCAGAGGCAATAGTTACTGCTGCAGTGGCAATAGTTACTGCTGCAGTGGCAATAGTTACTGCTGCACTGGCAATAGTTACTGCTGCAGAGGCAATAGTTACTGTTGCAGAGGCAATAGTTACTGCTGCAGTGGCAATAGTTACTGCTGCAGAGGCAATAGTTACTGCTGCAGTGGCAATAGTTACTGCTGCAGTGGCAATAGTTACTGCTGCAGAGGCAATAGTTACTGCTGCAGTGGCAATAGTTACTGCTGCAGAGGCAATAGTTACTGCTGCAGTGACAATAGTTACTGCTGCAGTGGCAATAGTTACTGCTGCAGTGGCAATAGTTACTGCTGCAGAGGCAATAGTTACTGCTGCAGTGACAATAGTTACTGCTGCAGTGGCAATAGTTACTGCTGCAGAGGCAATAGTTACTGCTGCAGTGACAATAGTTACTGCTGCAGTGGCAATAGTTACTGCTGCAGTGGCAATAGTTACTGCTGCAGAGGCAATAGTTACTGCTGCAGTGGCAATAGTTACTGCTGCAGTGGCAATAGTTACTGCTGCAGTGGCAATAGTTACTGCTGCATTAGCAATAGTTACTGCTGCAGTGGCAATAGTTACTGCTGCAGTGGCAATAGTTACTGCTACAGTGGCAATAGTTACTGCTGCAGAGGCAATAGTTACTGCTGCAGTGGCAATAGTTACTGCTGCAGAGGCAATAGTTCCTGCTGCAGTGGCAATAGTTACTGCTGCAGAGGCAATAGTTACTGCTGCAGAGGCAATAGTTACTGCTGCAGTGGCAATAGTTACTGCTGCAGTGGCAATAGTTACTGCTGCAGTGGCAATAGTTACTGCTGCAGAGGCAATAGTTACTGCTGCAGAGGCAATAGTTACTGCTGCAGTGGCAATAGTTACTGCTGCAGTGGCAATAGTTACTGCTGCCGAGGCAATAGTTACTGCTGCAGTGGCAATAGTTACTGCTGCAGAGGCAATAGTTACTGCTGCAGTGGCAATAGTTACTGCTGCAGAGGCAGTAGTTACTGCTGCATTGGCAATAGTTACTGCTGCAGAGGCAATAGTTACTGCTGCAGAGGCAATAGTTACTGCTGCAGAGGCTGTAGTTACTGCTGCAGAGGCAATAGTTACTGCTGCAGAGGCAATAGTTACTGCTGCAGAGGCAATAGTTACTGCTGCAGAGGCAATAGTTACTGCTGCAGAGGCAATAGATACTGCTGCAGTGGCAATGGTTACTGTTACAGAGGCAATAGTTACTGCTGCAGAGGCAATAGTTACTGCTGTAGAGGCAATAGTTACTGCTGCAGTGGCAATAGTTACTGCTGCAAACGCAATAGTTACTGCTGCAGTGGCAATGGTTACTTCTGCAGAGGCAATAGTTACTGCTGCAGTGGCAATAGTTACTGCTGCAGAGGCAATAGTTACTGCTGCAGTGGCAATAGTTACTGCTGCAGTGGCAATAGTTACTGCTGCAGAGGCAATAGTTACTGCTTCAAACGCAATAGTTACTTCTGCAGTGGCAATAGTTACTGCTGCTGAGGCAATAGTTACTGCTGCAGTGGCAATAGTTACTGCTGCAGAGGCAATAGTTACTGCTGCAGTGGCAATAGTTACTGCTGCAGACGCAATAGTTACTGCTGCAGCTGCAATAGTTACTGCTACAGTGGCAATAGTTACTGCTACAGTGGCAATAGTTACTGCTACAGTGGCAATAGTTACTGCTACAGTGGCAATAGTTACTGCTGCAATGGCAATAGTTACTGCTGCAGTGGCAATAGTTACTGCTGCAGAGGCAATAGTTAC
Source organism: Cherax quadricarinatus (assembly GCF_038502225.1). Taxonomy (NCBI): domain Eukaryota; kingdom Metazoa; phylum Arthropoda; class Malacostraca; order Decapoda; family Parastacidae; genus Cherax; species Cherax quadricarinatus. The sequence continues at coordinate 8,856,814 of NC_091342.1, read as the reverse complement.
TGCTGCAGTGGCAATAGTTACTGCTACAGTGGCAATAGTTACTGCTGCAGTGGCAATAGTTACTGCTGCAGTGGCAATAGTTACTGCTGCAGAGGCAGTAGTTACTGCTGCAGTGGCAATAGCTACTGCTACAGTGGCAATAGTTACTGCTGCAGAGGTAATAGTTACTGCTGCAGTGGCAATAGTTACTGCTACAGTGGCAATAGTTACTGCTGCAGTGGCAATAGTTACTGCTGCAGCTGCAATAGTTACTGCTGCAGTGGCAATAGTTACTGCTGCAGAGGCAATAGTTACTGCTGCATTGGCAATAGTTACTGCTGCAGTGGCAATAGTTACTGCTGCAGTGACAATAGTTACTGCTGCAGAGGCAATAGTTACTGCTGCAGTGGCAGTAGTTACTGCTGCAAACGCAATAGTTACTGCTACAGCGGCAATAGTTACTGCTGCAAACGCAATAGTTACTGCTGCAAACGCAATAGTTACTGCTGCAGAGGCAATAGTTACTGCTACAGTGGCAGTAGTTACTGCTGCAGAGGCAATAGTTACTGCTGCAGTGGCAATAGTTACTGCTACAGTGGCAATAGTTACTGCTGCAGAGGCAATAGTTACTGCTGCAGTGGCAATAGTTACTGCTGCAGTTGCAATAGTTACTGCTGCAGTGGCAATAGTTACTGTGGCAGAGGCAATAGTTACTGCTGCAGAGGCAATAGTTACTGCTGCAGTGGCAACAGTTACTGCTGCAGTGGCAATAGTTGCTGCTGCAGTGGCAATAGTTACTGCTACAGTGGCAATAGTTACTGCTGCAGAGGCAATAGTTACTGCTGCAGTGGCAATAGTTACTGCTGCAGTGGCAATAGTTACTGCTGCAGTGGCAATAGTTACTGCTGCAGAGGCAATAGTTACTGCTGCAGTGGCAATAGTTACTGCTGCAGTGGCAATAGTTACTGCTGCAGAGGCAGTAGTTACTGCTGCAGAGGCAGTAGTTACTACTGCTGCAGATGTAACAGTTACTACTGCTGCAGATGTAACAGTTACTGCTGCTGTAGGTGTAACAGTTACTGCTGCTGCAGATGTAACAGTTTCTACTGCTGCAGATGTAACAGTTACTGCTGCTGCAGATGTAACAGTTACTGCTGCTGCAGATGTAACAGTTACTGCTGCAGGTGTAACAGTTACTGCTGCTGCAGATGCAACAGTTACTGCTGCAGGTGTAACAGTTACTGCTGCTGCAGGTGTAACAGTTACTGCTGCTGCAGGTGTAACAATTACTGCTGCTGCAGATGTAACAGCTACTGCTGCTGCAGGTGTAACAGTTACTACTGCTGCAGATGTAACAGTTACTACTGCTGCAGGTGTAACAGTTACTGCTGCTGCAGATGTAACAGTTACTACTGCTGCAGGTGTAACAGTTACTACTGCTGCAGATGTAACAGTTGCTACTGCTGCAGGTGTAACAGTTACTACTGCTGCAGATGTAACAGTTACTACTGCTGCAAGTGTAACAGTTACTACTGCTGCAGGTGTAACAGTTACTGCTGCTGCAGGTGTAACAGTTACTACTGCTGCAGGTGTAACAGTTACTGCTGCTGCAGGTGTAACAGTTACTACTGCTGCAGGTGTAACAGTTACTGCTGCTGCAGGGTGTAACAGTTACTGCTGCTGCAGGTGTAACAGTTACTACTGCTGCAGATGTAACAGTTACTACTGCTGCAGGTGTAACAGTTACTGCTGCTGCAGATGTAACAGTTACTACTGCCGCAGTTGTAACAGTTACTACTGCTGCAGATGTAACAGTTACTGCTGCTGCAGGTGTGACAGTTACTTCTGCTGCAGGTGTAACAGTTACTGCTGCTGCAGGTGTAACAGTTGCTGCTGCTGCAGGTGTAGCAGTTACTACTGCTGCAGATGTAACAGTTACTACTGCTGCAGGTGTAACAGTTACTACTGCTGCAAGTGTAACAGTTACTACTGCTGCAGATGTAACAGTTACTACTGCTGCAGGTGTAACAGTTACTACTGCTGCAGATGTAACAGTTACTACTGCTGCAGATGTAACAGTTATTGCTTCTGCAGGGGTATCAGTTACTACTGCTGCAGATGTAACAGTTACTACTGCTGCAGGTGTAACAGTTACTACTGCTGCAAGTGTAACAGTTACTACTGCTGCAGATGTAACAGTTACTACTGCTGCAGGTGTAACAGTTACTACTGCTGCAGATGTAACAGTTACTACTGCTGCAGATGTAACAGTTACTACTGCTGCAGATGTAACAGTTACTGCTGCTGCAGGTGTAACAGTTACTACTGCTGCAAGTGTAACAGTTACTACTGCTGCAGATGTAACAGTTACTACTGCTGCAGGTGTAACAGTTACTGCTGCTGCAGATGTAACAGTTACTACTGCTGCAGATGTAACAGTTACTACTGCTGCAGATGTAACAGTTACTGCTGCTGCAGATGTAACAGTTACTGCTGCTGCAGATGTAACAGTTACTACTGCTGCAGATGTAACAGTTACTACTGCTGCAGGTGTAACAGTTACTGCTGCTGCAGGTGTAACAGTTACTACTGCTGCAGGTG
>NC_091342.1:8841734-8846734 GCF_038502225.1 Cherax quadricarinatus | reverse complement strand
CATGGTGTGGAGCATCGTGGTGTGGAGCGTCATGGTGTGGAGCATCGTGGTGTGGAGCATCGTGGTGTGGAGCATCGTGGTGTGGAGCATCGTGGTGTGGAGCATCGTGGTGTGGAGCGTCATGGTGTGGAGCATCGTGGTGTGGAGCATCGTGGTGTGGAGCATCGTGGTGTGGAGCATCATGGTGTGGAGCATCGTGGTGTGGAGCATCGTGGTGTGGAGCATCGTGGTGTGGAGCATCGTGGTGTGGAGCATCGTGGTGTGGAGCATCGTGGTGTGGAGCATCATGGTGTGGAGCATCGTGGTGTGGAGCATCGTGGTGTGGAGCATCGTGGTGTGGAGCATCATGGTGTGGAGCATCGTGGTGTGGAGCGTCATGGTGTGGAGCATCACGGTGTGGAGCATCATGGTGTGGAGCATCATGGTGTGGAGCATCGTGGTGTGGAGCATCGTGGTGTGGAGCATCGTGGTGTGGAGCATCGTGGTGTGGAGCATCGTGGTGTGGAGCATCGTGGTGTGGAGCATCATGGTGTGGAGCATCGTGGTGTGGAGCATCATGGTGTGGAGCATCGTGGTGTGGAGCATCGTGGTGTGGAGCATCGTGGTGTGGAGCATCGTGGTGTGGAGCATCGTGGTGTGGAGCATCGTGGTGTGGAGCATCATGGTGTGGAGCATCGTGGTGTGGAGCATCGTGGTGTGGAGCATCGTGGTGTGGAGCATCATGGTGTGGAGCATCGTGGTGTGGAGCGTCATGGTGTGGAGCATCACGGTGTGGAGCATCATGGTGTGGAGCATCATGGTGTGGAGCATCGTGGTGTGGAGCATCGTGGTGTGGAGCATCGTGGTGTGGAGCATCGTGGTGTGGAGCATCGTGGTGTGGAGCATCGTGGTGTGGAGCATCGTGGTGTGGAGCATCATGGTGTGGAGCATCGTGGTGTGGAGCATCGTGGTGTGGAGCATCGTGGTGTGGAGCATCATGGTGTGGAGCATCGTGGTGTGGAGCGTCATGGTGTGGAGCATCACGGTGTGGAGCATCATGGTGTGGAGCATCATGGTGTGGAGCATCGTGGTGTGGAGCATCGTGGTGTGGAGCATCGTGGTGTGGAGCATCATGGTGTGGAGCATCGTGGTGTGGAGCATCACGGTGTGGAGCATCATGGTGTGGAGCATCATGGTGTGGAGCATCATGGTGTGGAGCATCGTGGTGTGGGGCATCATGGTGTGGAGCATCATGGTGTGGAGCATCGTGGTGTGGAGCATCATGGTGTGGAGCATCGTGGTGTGGAGCATCATGGTGTGGAGCATCGTGGTGTGGAGCGTCATGGTGTGGAGCATCACGGTGTGGAGCATCATGGTGTGGAGCATCGTGGTGTGGAGCATCGTGGTGTGGAGCATCGTGGTGTGGAGCATCGTGGTGTGGAGCATCGTGGTGTGGAGCATCATGGTGTGGAGCATCGTGGTGTGGAGCGTCATGGTGTGGAGCATCAGGGTGTGGAGCATCCGGGTGTGGAGCATCTCGGTGTGGAGCATCTGGGTGTGGAGCATCATGGTGTGGAGCATCGTGGTGTGGAGCATCATGGTGTGGAGCATCGTGGTGTGGAGCGTCATGGTGTGGAGCGTCATGGTGTGGAGCATCACGGTGTGGAGCATCATGGTGTGGAGCATCGTGGTGTGGAGCATCATGGTGTGGAGCATCGTGGTGTGGAGCATCATGGTGTGGAGCATCGTGGTGTGGAGCATCGTGGTGTGGAGCATCGTGGTGTGGAGCATCATGGTGTGGAGCATCGTGGTGTGGAGCATCATGGTGTGGAGCATCATGGTGTGGAGCATCATGGTGTGGAGCATCGTGGTGTGGAGCATCATGGTGTGGAGCATCATGGTGTGGAGCATCGTGGTGTGGAGCATCGTGGTGTGAAGCATCACGGTGTGGAGCATCACGGTGTGGAGCATCGTGGTGTGGAGCATCGTGGTGTGGAGCATCGTGGTGTGGAGCATCGTGGTGTGGAGCATCGTGGTGTGGAGCATCATGGTGTGAAGCATCGTGGTGTGGAGCATCGTGGTGTGGAGCATCGTGGTGTGGAGCATCGCAGTGTGGAGCATCACAGTGTGGAGTATCATGGTGTGGAGCATCATGGTGTGGAGTATCGTGGTGTGGAGCATCATGGTGTGGAGCATCGTGGTGTGGAGCATCGTGGTGTGGAGCATCATGGCGTGGAGCATCGTGGTGTGGAGCATCATGGCGTGGAGCATCATGGCGCGGAGCATCATGGCGTGGAGCATCATGGCGCGGAGCATCATGGCGTGGAGCATCACGGCGTGGAGCATCGTGGAGCGAGTTTAGATATTCGTGATTCTGGTGTGGAAGCTCGTAGTTTAAGCTTGAAATATCGTGGTTTGGGTGTGAAAAACCTTCATTATTTAGGTGTAAAAGGCGTGGTTTGTGTGTAGAATGTCGTAAACCGAATGTGGAAAGGCGTGGTTTGTGTGGTGGTTGTGTTGACAGTATGCGGAGTCATGGTTAAGATGTAAGAAGTCAGTCTTTTTTCCCCCTCTCTCTTCCCTGATGCGCTGCGCCGTGGTTTGGGTGTGGTCGTAGTTACCACGTGAAAGAGACAACAGCTGCATCGAACGTACAAAAAAAAAAAATAGCAAGAAATTCAATATTAAACGAGTATTGACCAGATGCGCTTTGGCCCAGTCTTGTGTTGACCTAATATGTTCGTCTGGCTCTTTTTTTTTGCCCTCACTTGCTTGTTGTTGCAAGAGTCGAGTCTCAGCTCCTGCCCCCCCCCCTCTCTCTTCTCTCACTCCCTTGCTACTGACGTTTTCTGGGTTTCTTTGAGAGAATGACGTTCTTTGCATTTAGTTAATTTGTCATTTTATTGTTGATTTAGATTTGTTGGTGGTAGTAGTAGTAGTAGTAATAGTAATAGCAGTACTAGTAGTAGGAGTAACAGTAGTAGTAGCAATAGTAGCAGCAGCTGTAGTAATAGCAGCATCAGGACTAACAGTAGTAGTAGTAGTCAGCAGCAGCAGCAGCAGCAATAAAAGAATTTACAACAGTAATAATGATAACACTTGTACAACAGATCATTTACGAAGAACTGTTATCCTAATTCACCTCATTTACAAACTAGGAGCTGCTATCCCACCTCAGCTTACTTCCGTCCTAAGAACTGCTGTTCCACCTCGTGTCATCTCTCATCCTAGGATGTGACCCGCACCCTCGTACCCATTTCCTACGAGGTAAACATGGCTACAAGATGCAAGGAGACTTGTCACAGCCCGCCCGGGAATCGATCTCAGGTCCTCTTGGTTGTGAGCTGAGAGCTCTAGCACTACAGTAATTGTTACTGCAGCAATAAAGGCATCACCTCTATTTCTTATGAACTTATAAAGAAGGAACTAGGCCAGTTAAGGAACTAAGCCAGTTAGACAAAACCGAAATCGCTGGACCTGATTAAATTCCAGCCAAGTTTCTGATAGATTGAGACACTTATGCAACATATGGGAATCTTTATTGAGGAAACGTTTCGCCCCACAGTGGCTTCATCAGTCCGGTATAAAGCAGGAAGGTATGATCTATGCATGCCAGGCCAGTTAACGGTGAACAGTACAGTGAAAAAATGTTTGGATAAAATACTTCCAAAAACATTAGCAGTGCCTTCCCATGACCCTCCGCCTCTTACAGCAGCACATACTTTGTCTTCCTTGTACTTCATGGTACTCTGCTCTAACCAGAAAAAAATATGAAAGGCAGACTGCATATGAACCAAAATAAGTGTGGGATTAATTACAAAAACCGGAAAGACTTAATTTGGTAGTTAGAGTAAGGCAGTTGAAAGGTCAGCCATGTATACAATGTCTCAGACAATCAGTGTCCAGAATATCCTGCTGCAAATTCTGCCAAGGTTAGGAACCAAAGGCAGTTAAGTGCTAGTGGAAGTGAATATAATTTTGTATTACCTACTGAGGGGTGGTTAGGTTTCACACACCTACTGCAACAAGTGAGAAAGATGTAAAATTGGGCGACTGGTTATATTAAAGCCAATAATATTAACCAGTTTAAGAATAGAACTAGAGAGTAATTAATGACTGAAGCTAGACGAAGAGTACCTAGTGAAGGAAGGCTTCGGAATAAGTATTTATTGAATGTATCTAGAGGAACATTACCTAGTGAATGAAGTATAAGAATAAGTACCGACTGAATGAAGCTAGAGAAAATACTTATGAATGAAGCTAGAGCAAGAGTACTAAATAAAGGAAGCTACAGAAAGAGTAGTGTTGTCTGTCAGTGTACTGGATTATCCAGGATAATCAACACAAGGGTTACTGTTCAAGGCAGTCGTAACCCAGTGAGCCTGTGGAGTCCGTCCGGGTTATTCCAAGGACCCCGATGGAAATAAGTCACTTTGTCTGACTTTTTGGGGTTATCTTGGTAATTTACACACATTTTACTGTGTATGATAATTTGTGTAACTGTATATATGTATACCTATACCTAAACTTACTAATTTTGTAAGTGACGAGCCACAAATAAACTTACTCGACCGATAAGCCAGCGAAAGGCCTCGTTCAGATGACCAAAAGCTTTAACGGCGGATCATCATCTGACTAAAAACCGCGTCAGGAAACACTTGTCCTGTTTCCTGACAGACGTTTCCTGACCTAACCTGGAATATAAGATTAGCCGAGTCTTCCATGGCGGCCGCGCCACTCGTAGAAAACGGGAAGCGAGAAGAGACGCCTAAAGCGCGCGAACACACTTTTGGCGGGAAGCTACACTAAAAGCGCGCGAACACACTTTTGGCGGGAAGCTGACAGCTGTGTCCGGGTATGTAGGGATTTTTCCAGAATAAATTTGCAGTTTTCTTTTTTTTACTGTTAATTTTTTTAGTGTTTAAGTTCGTGATTATATCATAGGCCTGAGCCGTGAATAAATTCAGAAGATTTGATTACCTAACAAAGTCACTGTTGAGAGGGTAAACTACGCTAAATGA
>NC_091342.1:8834234-8839234 GCF_038502225.1 Cherax quadricarinatus | reverse complement strand
AGCATGTCAACGGTAGCATGTCAACGGTTGCATGTCAAATGTAGCATGTCAACGGTAGCATATCCATGGTAGCATGTCAATGGTAGCATGTCAACGGTAGCATGTCAACGATTGACATGTTTCCCTGGTGAGCGAAATGTCTTCTCATTTAAATGCCATAAACCACAGACTGTCTTAATAACATAAACAGTTGATGTATGTGACGTTATCAGACGTTGATGTATGTGACGGTATCAGACTATACTTATGACGTTATCAGACTATACTTGTGACGTTATCAGACGTTGATGTATGTCACGTTATCAGACGTTGATGTATGTGACGGTATCAGACTATACTTGTGACGTTATCAGACTATACTTGTGACGTTATCAGACGTTGATGTATGTCACGTTATCAGACGTTGATGTATGTGACGGTATCAGACTATACTTATGACGTTATCAGACTATACTTGTGACGTTATCAGACGTTGATGTATGTCACGTTATCAGACATTGATGTATGTGACGGTATCAGACTATACTTGTGACATTATCAGACTATACTTGTGACGTTATCAGACGTTGATGTATGTCACGTTATCAGACATTGATGTCTGTGACGTTATTAGACATTGATGTATGTCACGTTATCAGGCATTGATATCTGTGACGTTATCAGACGTTGATATGTTTGTCCGCCAGGAGTCGAACCTCTACAGGGTTTTGCATTCCTAATATTATAGAGATGTTTTTCTCTTTCTTGTGATATGTCAGGTGTGTGAGTTAATATTACCAGCATGTAGTTATGTCAGGTGTGTGGGTTAATATTACCAGCATGTAGCTGTCAGGCGTGAGAGTTAATATTACCAGCATGTAGCTATGTCAGGTGTGTGAGTTAATATTACCAACATGTAGTTATGTCAGGTGTGTGGGTTAATATTACCAGCATGTAGTTATGTCAGGTGTGTTACCTGGAGGTTACCTGGAGGTTATTCCGGGGATCAACGCCCCCGCGGCCCGGTCCACGACCAGGCCTCCCGATGGATCAGGGCCTGATCAACTAGGCTGTTACTGCTGGCCGCACGCAGTCCGACGTACGAGCCACAGCCCGGCTGATCCGGCACTGACTTTAGGTATCTGTCCAGCTCTCTCTTGAAGGCAGCCAGGGGTTTATTGGCAATTCCCCTAATGCTTGATGGGAGGCTGTTGAACAGTTTTGGGCCCCGGACACTTATGGTGTTTTCTCTTAGTGTACCAATGGCGCCCCTACTTTTTATTGGCGGCATTTTGCATCGCCTGCCCAGTCTTTTACTTTCGTAGGGAGTGATTTCTGTGTGCAGATTTGGGACCATTCCTTCCAAGATTTTCCAAGTGTAGATTATGATATATCTCTCCCTCCTGCGTTCCAACGAGTACAAGTCAAGTGCTTTCAAGCGTTCCCAGTAGTTAAGGTGCTTGACAGAACTTATACGTGCAGTAAAGGATCTCTGTACACTCTCTAGATCTGCGATTTCACCTGCTTTGTATGGAGATGTTAATGTACAGCAGTATTCCAGCCTAGAGAGAACAAGTGATTTGAAAAGGATCATCATGGGCTTGGCATCTCTCGTTTTGAAAGTTCTCATTATCCATCCTATCATTTTCTTTGCACGTGCGATCGTGGCACTGTTGTGATCCTTGAAAGTGAGATCCTCAGACATTACTACTCCCAGGTCCCTTACATTATTTTTCCGCTCTATTGTATGGCCGGAGTCAGTAGTATACTCTGTTCTAGTTATTATCTCCTCCAGTTTTCCATAACGGAGTAGTTGGAATTTGTCCTCATTGAACATCATATTGTTTACCGTGGCCCACTGGAAAACTTTGTTTATATCTTCTTGGAGGTTAACCGCGTCCTCAGCAGATGACAGCCTCATGCAGATCCTAGTATCATCCGCAAAGGATAATACGGTGCTGTGGTGTATATCTCTGTTTATGTCTGATATGAGGATAAGGAATAAGATGGGGGCGAGTACTGTGCCTTGTGGAACAGAGCTCTTCACTATGGCAGCCTCCGTGGGTTAATATTACCAGCATGTAGTTATGTCAGGTGTGTGAGTTAATATTACCAGCATGTAGTTATGTCAGGTGTGTGGATTAATATTACCAGCATGTAGTTATGTCAGGTGTGTGGGTTAATATTACCAGCATGTAGTTATGTCAGGTGTGTGGGTTAATATTACCAGCATGCAGTTATGTCAGGTGTGTGAATTAATATTACCAGCATGTAGTTATGTCAGGTGTGTGGGTTGATATTACCAGCATGTAGTTATGTCAGGTGTGTGAGTTAATATTACCAGCATGTAGTTATGTCAGGTGTGTGGGTTAATATTACCAGCATGTAGTTATGTCAGGTGTGTGAGTTAATATTACCAGCATGTAGTTATGTCAGGTGTGTGGGTTAATATTACCAGCATGTAGTTATGTCAGGTGTGTGAGTTAATATTACCAGCATGTAGTTATGTCAGGTGTGTGAGTTAATATTACCAGCATGTAGTTATGTCAGGTGTGTGGGTTAATATTACCAGCATGTAGTTATGTCAGGTGTGTGGGTTGATATTACCAGCATGTAGTTATGTCAGGTGTGTGGGTTAATATTACCAGCATGTAGTTATGTCAGGTGTGTGAGTTAATATTACCAGCATGTAGTTATGTCAGGTGTGTGAGTTAATATTACCAGCATGTAGTTATGTCAGGTGTGTGAGTTAATATTACCAGCATGTAGTTATGTCAGGTGTGTGGGTTAATATTACCAGCATGTAGTTATGTCAGGTGTGTGGGTTAATATTACCAGCATGTAGTTATGTCAGGTGTGTGGGTTAATATTACCAGCATGTAGTTATGTCAGGTGTGTGGGTTAATATTACCAGCATGTAGTTATGTCAGGTGTGTGGGTTAATATTACCAGCATGTAGTTATGTCAGGTGTGTGGGTTAATATTACCAGCATGTAGTTATGTCAGGTGTGTGAGTTAATATTACCAGCATGTAGTTATGTCAGGTGTGTGAGTTAATATTACCAGCATGTAGTTATGTCAGGTGTGTGAGTTAATATTACCAGCATGTAGTTATGTCAGGTGTGTGAGTTAATATTACCAGCATGTAGTTATGTCAGGTGTGTGGGTTGATATTACCAGCATGTAGTTATGTCAGGTGTGTGGGTTAATATTACCAGCATGTAGTTATGTCAGGTGTGTGAGTTAATATTACCAGCATGTAGTTATGTCAGGTGTGTGAGTTAATATTTCACTTGAGCGCAAGAAGGATACGTAAATAAACACAGGTTATCGTAAAATAATAAATTCTTTATTTTGTAGAGGCGTCCTAATAGGAGTAACTACAGAAAACTGTACATTGATGTGTATGTGTGCGTGTGTGTGTGTGTTTGTTTGTTTGTTTGTGACTAGATGATCAAGTGGGGTCGGATAACCCGACCTCATTCTCTTCCTGCAGTAGAAGATTTACTCTGATGGTGCTCCTCCTCGAGGGGTCCAGCTGCTTCTCTTCTTTCTTCTCCACCTGGTGAGGTCTGGCTGTCGGGAGCAGCTTCCGTGTGGCACTTGTGCGGATGGATCAGGTCTCGATCTATCCTTATGGGTTCATCTCCATTGCTTGCTGTTGCTTCCAGAAGGGAAGCACTCACTGGGGTGCTGCTGCTGGTGGGTGCTGGTGAGGTCTGGCTGGGCAGGCTGCCTCCGTGTGTTTGTTAAGCAGAGACATCCTGGAGAAGGTCTTGTGACAGGTGACACAGGCGTACTTCTTGATGTCAGCGTGGGTCTGGAGGTGAGCCCGCAGGTTGCTGCGGTCAGCGAAGCAGCGGTCACACTGCGGACACTGGAAGGGTTTCTCTCCGGTGTGGGTCCTGATGTGGCCCTGCAGCAGCCAGGGCCGCGAGAAGGCCTTGCCACATAGGTGACACTTGCAGGGTAGCGTGTGGGTGCGTATATGCATCTTGAGAGCACCCAGGCTGGTATACACCTTGTCGCAGTGCTTGCACGAGAACGACTTGGCTCCCAGCGCGGCACAGTGGAACTGCTTGTGCTTGCTTAGACCAGAGTACGTAGAGTACGACTTGCTGCACTCTGTGCACGAGTACCGAGCTTCGCCACGCCCTGGCAAGGAGTCGTGGGTCACTTCGAAGGAGCCGCCATGGTAGACTTCGACGTCGCTAGTCACATCGATCTCGTCTTCGCTGAGAGACTCGGCGCCCACGCCAGAGTCTTCGGAAGCCGTTGACCGGGGCGACGCCAGGCGTTCCTCTGAGGGCTGAGGCAGGGCCAGGCGAGCCGCCAGTGCTGACTGGGCGGCCAGGGTCGAGTGGGCGGCTATGGAGGGAGTGGCGGTGATAGTTGGATTTGCGGCTGAGTGCATAAGAGGCCACATGACACTACCTCGCCACCACTCACTCTGCTGCTGCTGCTGCACTGCCGTCGACTGGAAGAGCTTCAGGTAGAAGTCAGCAAGGGAAGGCACGCGGGGTGGGCTTGCTGGTGGTTGCTTCACTGAGTGGGTGGTGGGCGGCGGCGTGGGTGGGCGGGGCGCTGGGGGTGTGAAGGTGGGAGGGGTTGGGGAGAGGTGCGTCTCATCAGCGTGTCGCCTCCGCTTCACGCTCAAGTCTTGAGGTTGGTCGTTAGTATCTGCCGGAGGGAGAGAGCGGTGAGTAGGGAGTCAGTGAAGGAGTGAAAAAAGATGGGAAGAAGGGATGGAAATAATGGAGAGGGTGGGGAAAAGAGTGAGTGGGGAGAAGTGAGAGCAAGAGTGGGGAAAGAGGTGAGAATTGAAAAATAAGTCTCACAAACTCTTAACACTAAAAGAAATATTGAACAGCTGTCACAGCTAAGCACTTAATGCGTCAGGTCACCTAGGCCCGACCTCAGGTCACCTACACTCAAGTCTCTGGTTACCTACACCTCTCCTCTTATACACGCTACTTCCATATGTCACACACACACACACACACACACACACACACACACAC
>NC_091342.1:8826734-8829234 GCF_038502225.1 Cherax quadricarinatus | reverse complement strand
CAGCACCAGAATGGATCCCACATCCGGCCCAGCGTGTACGAAAACATTAACACGTCAAAAGGTTTACAGTAAGACCAGTCCCAAAGCTGAGAGAATTAAGTCATGAGGCGAGACCAGAGGAAATGAACCTGGCGACTTGAGAAGAGAGAAGAACTAGGAAGCCATGATTACGACATACAAGATACTCAGAGGAGACATATTTTTGTAAATGCGAGGCATGGGGGCAAGAGATCGTAGATGGAAGCGAAAGACCCAGGTGAGCCACAGGGATGTCAGGAAATGCTTTTTCAGTCGCAGGGTGGTAAATAAGGGTAAATAAGTGTAATAAGCTAGATGAGGAAGTGGTGGAGGCAAACTCTATACGCTGTTTCAAGAGAAGGTATGACACAGGACCCACGAGGTCAGGAATCAATAATGGCAGCGATTGTAGTTTAAAAGGCGAGGCCCGGAGCTGTGACTCGACTTCTGCAAACACAGATCGTTGAGTACACACACACACACACACACACACACACACACACACACACACACACAGGAGCCAGGAGCTCTGAATCGACCCCCGCAACCTCAACTAGGTGAGTACACACACACACACACACACCACAAACAAACAGAGGAGTGAACCTAGTAGCGACCAGTGAAGATGCGGGGCCAGGAGCTGAGACTCGACCCCTACAACCACATATAGGTGAGTAAATGGGGTGGACACATTTGTACTATATATTTGCATTAAGCATATGTACATATGTGCACTTAACCATGTGCTGATATGAGCGTTTCAGCGTGAGCACATATGTGCATTTAAGTATGTGCACTTAAGCATGTGCACATACGTGCATTTAAACTTGCACATGTATGCACTTGAGTATGTGCACATCATACGTGTATTTAAGGAGGTAAATGTTATAGGTGCACTTAAGTGGTTTCCTGGGTAATTACTCAAGTAAGAATCACCTTCTGGTGTGTGGAGGAAGAAGGAAGAATTAGCAGTCGTGAAGGATGGTGATTAGTGTGTGAGTACCAAGACTGCTCGTAACTCTTCAGTGAGCAGAGATCCTCTGTATTCATGCTTCCTCACGTCTCTCTCTCTCTCTGTCTCTCTCTCTGTCTCTGTCTCTCTCTCTCTCTCTCTCTCTCTCTCTCTCTCTCTCTCTCTCTCTCTCTCTCTCTCTCTCTCTCTCTCTCTCTCTCTCTCTTTGTCACCTGAGAGATGGTAATTGTCAAGTGATAGTAACTGCAGTTCTGCTGGAAGGTGACCTTTGTTGCTGTCGTAGCTGATGAACCTTTAATGGTATACCTGACCATATCCCTATTGTCTCCCAGCCTAGGCTGACACTGCTGAAGTCTCCCAGCCCAGGCTGACACTGCTGAAGTCTCCCAGCCCAGGCTGACACTGCTGAAGTCTCCCAGCCCAGGCTGACACTGCTGAAGTCTCCCAGCCCAGGCTGACACTGCTGAAGTCTCCCAGCCCAGGATTGACACTACTGAAGTCTCCCAGCCCAGGATTGACACTACTGAAGTCTCCCAGCCCAGGATTGACACTACTGAAGTCTCCCAGCTCAGGTTGACACTACTAGAGTCTCCCAGCTCAGGCTGACACTTCATGTTGACGGTTTTGAGGGGACTTGAGCTAGAGTTCGTCACGGCCACGCTAGCGGGAGATTCGTCTGTAAAAACTTGCATTTGTGGTCACAGTGGTGCCTGTGCTAACCTTCCTATGGTGTAGAAATATACCTAGTTGGATGAATCTTATTGTGGCTAGCTGGTCTAGTGGCTAACGCGACGGTCTGGAGTTTTGAGACTCTCTGACCACGGGTTCAAATCCCGCCCGTGGTATGGTTTGTTTGCAATCGTGTCATTACGATTTCGTGAGTCATACGGAACAGTGTAGCCACACACTGCTGGTGTTCTTACATTGTAACTATTATAAAGAACAGTGTAGCCACACACTGCTGGTGTTTCCACAGTGTAGCTATCATGTATGTGTAGCCACATATTTCATCTTTTTCCTCTACCCTCTTCCTTTACCCCATCTTACCCCTTCCTACATCTTCTCCCTTCACTCCTCCCCTTATTCCTCTCTCCCTTCCCTCCTCCCCTTATTCCTCTCTCCCTTCCCTCCTCTTCCCCTTCCTTCGCAGAATCAAAGGGTTACGCACGTGAGATATTTAAATTGCTCCCAACCCCCTCACACTCCCTCACAAACACAGAAAAAGGGAAAATGTGATGCTAGCTGTATGAAGTTACACAGAGAAAGCAAAACAAAGCAAGAAAAGACAAAGAAAATAAGAACGAGCAAAATGAATTAAGAGAAAATAAGAAAAGCTAAAAGAATTTTTAAGAAAGCAAGAAAAGCTAAAAGAAAGCTGAAGAAAGCAAGGAAAGCTAAAGAAAGCAAGAAAAGCTAAAAGAAAGCTAAAGAAAGCAAGAAAAGCTAAAAAAAAGCTGAAGAAAGCAAGGAAAGCTAAAAGAAAGCTAAATAAAGCAAGAAAAGATAAAA
>NC_091342.1:8809234-8821734 GCF_038502225.1 Cherax quadricarinatus | reverse complement strand
GAAGGATTCAGCTCTCTGGATGTTACTGGTAGGATGGTGTAGAAGGATTCAGCTCTCTGGATGTTACTGGTAGGATGATGTAGAATGATTCAGCTCTCTGGATGTTACTGCCAGGATGATTCAACTTTCTGGATTTTACTTCCAGGATGATGCAGGATGATACAACCTTGTGTATGTTCTCTGTCAGGATTGCTATGATCTTCCCGTCTGACGAAGACGCAAGATGGCAAGAAAATCTTGCAGACTTCCGCTTGCACTTCGGTATGCGCTTCTAATTGCTCGCGTTTCTTAAGAGTTCCTATATGAGGGTTGGCCTGAGGCCTGGCACCAGGGGGGGCGGGGGGGGGGGGGGGGGGGGGGTTTTGATTTTAGGGACAATTGGAAGATAACAGACTATGTTCCACCAGTATGGGAGAATGGGACTTATGACGACGTTTCGGTCCGACTTGGACCGAAACATCGTAAGTTTCGTTCTCCTGTGTGCGGGCTATTTGTGTAGTGTTCCAGTCACAGTGTTGTGTCTTCTTTTTTATTCTTTTGTTTACCTTCCTTCAGGACCAACTAGGGCCTGCGTGTGCCCTCCACCCTGATGCCCTGGCCACGCCCGTACATCAGTACCCATCACAACACTGGGTATCTCAGCAGCCCCAAGAGTGTGTGTGTGTGTGTGTGTGTGTGTGTGGAACCATTTCACGGCCTTTCGGACTTATGTGAAAACAGGACGTGTATTCTACGAGGCCTCAGAAGTGCGACGTCTGATCTCTCGTGGGAAGCAAGAAATCCTGATGTAGTTTTGTATCAGCACGCGTAGAGGGATTGTAAGGCCCCCCTTCCCCCCCCCCCCCCGTCTTTCTTTGTGCCTGCCCTAATCCCCGGGGCATCGACACGTTCCTGGCTTGGCACTCTCTATCCATCTCTCATTTCTGACCCCCATGAGGGTGAAGGTCTTTGTGGAGGTGACGCTCGGGGGAGGCGTATCCCCCCAACATGCTTGGATTAGGTTTAAAACAGAGAAGTTCGTGGTCTTGAGGAGTCCCTCGAGGTGTATGCTTGAGAGGGTGTTGGCTGGTACCTTTCAATGTGTTACTGTCGTTACCGTCGTTTGTTTGCAATGATCTTATTACGATTTCGTGAGTACTGTTGTTTGTTTATTCTTCTTGTTGCATCCATGTCACTATTGTTGGTCATGAGATGACCCAGTCAGTAGTGCCAGGACTATGGTGCCACTATCATGGCTCCAGTGTTATCCTCATCTTACCTGGCTTCTCACTTTATACTCTTCCTTTCCCCTGACCTGTCTTCTGGTTCTATCCTCACCTCTCTTCCCTGATCTGTCTTCTACCTTTATCATCACCTTTTTTTGTTGGGCTCATTTGGGACTTGACAATGGGGCAGAAAGGACCTAAACGTTGTCTAGAGGTTTGGGTGACTGACGATTGTTCCAGATATGATATTGCGACTTTTATTTTTCAAGAGCAGTAATAGTACTAACAGCAATAACAGCCACAACAGCAGCAGCAGCAGCAGTAGTAGAAGCAGCAGTAGTAGTAGTAGTAGTAATAGTAGTAGTAATAACAGTAATAGTAGTGTAGTAGTAGTAATGGTAGTTAAGCCTCTACTCCCAGTATTTCCATCAATGTGTGAACGTTGTTCTATACATCAAGGCAATTCTTTTTTTCTAAATTTTGAAGCCTGCAGTGTGGCCAGAGAGAGAGAGGAAAAAACAACTGAAGAGTGGGCAGAGAGCCTTCCGCTATACTTTTCTGGCCTGTGTCCAACCAAAGGCAGACACAGTTAAATTGCCGCACATTAGTTTTCGTAAGCTTGTCCGGACATTATCCGGAAGATTTTCTTCTCTCTGCCTTCTCTTATGCATAAACAAC
This sequence comes from Cherax quadricarinatus, assembly GCF_038502225.1. Lineage (NCBI taxonomy): Eukaryota > Metazoa > Arthropoda > Malacostraca > Decapoda > Parastacidae > Cherax > Cherax quadricarinatus. Next base: position 8,819,851 of record NC_091342.1, on the reverse strand, counting down.
CCACCACCCCATTCCCCACCCCAGCACAATACCCCCCCAAGCTTGGCACCCCCTACAACCCCCACCTCACCCTCATTACCATCCCACACAGGCAATATTTCAGCTTCATTCTGACAAGTGTCTAACACATCATCACGGCAACATCCACCGCAAAACGCAGCACAAACCACAGCTCATACGGCACATGTCGCCCCTGGTAAACACAGGGATACCCTCTGTAATAACTGCGTTGCTGGGCATGTTTTGGCTCCACCAGGGGGTAATGCCAGTAGGTATACGGTGCCTCACGCAGGGGTTAAGTGAGTAATGTAGCACCATTGGCCGCTACATGAAGGCATCCGGAGACGCTACTACACGATAAGCTTCTTTCTCGTCTTTTTTTTATATTCTGTGTCTCCTTCTTCCTCTAATTTCTTCTACCATCCTTTTCGTCCCTCTTTCCCTGCCTTCCTTCATCCCTTCCTCCCTCATCCCCCTCACAGTTCTTGTCCTCCCTCTCACCGTCTCTCCCTCCCAACCTCCCTCCCTCCCACCTTCCATCCTCTCTCTCTCTTCCTTGGTTCGCTTTGTTGATGGCACTCTTTGTCCATCTGAATGTTTGTGTGTGTGTGTGTGTGTGTGTGTGTGTGTGTGTGTGTGTGTGTGTGTGTGTGTGTGTGCGTAACGGGAGGACACAAATAGACAGACGACTTCTGCGCCTTGAGGAACAGAACTTTGGGCAGCCTCTAATATCCAATCTTGACTATTACTCTTTGGACCCGAGGGCTTAGAAAGTTGAAGATCTATCTACCCACTGTTTTATTTTTTTTTATTAAAAGTTTTTCATACAATTTTGAATGCAATTCCACCACAATGACGCGTGTTAAAGGCTGTCACAAAGTCTGTGTACACAGCCTCAGTATCTAGCTTATCTTAAAGTTCGTCAAACGAAGTCGTAGGGAAGATAAAACCCACATTGCTGAACAAGCTGTAATCGGGGCAACGTTTCGCTCAGTGCAGAGCTACAGTCAGCAGGACGCCATCTGGCTCCAGTGTATCTCGTAAGTGATGGATAGCAAACATGGTCAATAATAACGCACATGGCAGAGACACAGGAGGTTCCAGCTGTACATTTCGATCCCCTTCTGGGATCCTCTTCAGTTGAAGAGGATCCCAGAAGGAGGGCGAAATATACAGATCAGTCAGCCTCCTGTGTTGCTGTCTCCATGTGTGTTGTTATTGACCACTGACAAGTGTTAGTTACACTTTATTTAATAACAGACATGTACAACACTTTGGTATCATCGTTTTACTTAAACGATACTAAGGTGTTGTATATGTGTCTTATTCATCAATAAGGACACCCAGGTGTTACACATGTGTCTTATTCATCAATAAAGACACCCAGGTGTTACACATGTGTCTTATTCATCAATAAAGACACCCAGGTGTTACACATGTGTCTTATTCATCAATAAGGACACCCAGGTGTTACACTTGTGTCTTATTCATCAGTTTCTCGGTATTGTTCGCTATTATCGTAGTGGTATATTGTAGGTGTAGGATATTGTAGTGTGTGTTTAAGTTAAGGGATATTTATGTAAGTTACTTAAGGGTTATATGTATGAATTTCAACACTTATTTGTCTGGTATGTGAGTTACTTAAATCTGTGAGTCTCCCTGTGGACCTGCTCCTCCTGCAGCACCTCTCCCTGAGTCTTTCTGTGGACCTGCTCCTCCTGCAGCATCTCTCCCTGAGTCTTTCTGTGGACCTGCTCCTCCTGCAGCACCTCTCCCTGAGTCTTTCTGTGGACCTGCTCCTCCTGCAGCACCTCTCCCTGAGTCTTTCTGTGGACCTGCTCCTCCTGCAGCACCTCTCCTTGAGTCTCCCTGTGGACCTGCTCCTCCTGCAGCACCTCTCCCTGAGTCTTTCTGTGGACCTGCTCCTCCTGCAGCACCTCTCCCTGAGTCTTCCTGTGGACCTGCTCCTCCTGCAGCACCTCTCCCTGAGTCTTTCTGTGGACCTGCTCCTCCTGCAGCACCTCTCCCTGAGTCTTCCTGTGGGCCTGCTCCTCCTGCAGCACCTCTCCCTGAGTCTTCCTGTGGACCTGCTCCTCCTGCAGCACCTCTCCCTGAGTCTCCCTGTGGACCTGCTCCTCCTGCAGCACCTCTCCCTGAGTCTCCCTGTGGACCTGCTCCTCCTGCAGCACCTCTCCCTGAGTCTCCCTGTGGACCTGCTCCTCCTGCAGCACCTCTCCCTGAGTCTTCCTGTGGGCCTGCTCCTCCTGCAGCACCTCTCCCCGAGTCTTCCTGTGGACCTGCTCCTCCTGCAGCACCTCTCCCTGAGTCTTCCTGTGGGCCTGCTCCTCCTGCAGCACCTCTCCCCGAGTCTTCCTGTGGACCTGCTCCTCCTGCAGCACCTCTCCTTGAGTCTCCCTGTGGACCTGCTCCTCCTGCAGCACCTCTCCCTGAGTCTTCCTGTGGGCCTGCTCCTCCTGCAGCACCTCTCCCCGAGTCTTCCTGTGGACCTGCTCCTCCTGCAGCACCTCTCCCTGAGTCTCCCTGTGGACCTGCTCCTCCTGCAGCACCTCTCCCTGAGTCTCCCTGTGGACCTGCTCCTCCTGCAGCACCTCTCCCTGAGTCTTCCTGTGGGCCTGCTCCTCCTGCAGCACCTCTCCCCGAGTCTTCCTGTGGACCTGCTCCTCCTGCAGCACCTCTCCCTGAGTCTCCCTGTGGACCTGCTCCTCCTGCAGCACCTCTCCCTGAGTCTTCCTGTGGGCCTGCTCCTCCTGCAGCACCTCTCCCCGAGTCTTCCTGTGGACCTGCTCCTCCTGCAGCACCTCTCCCTGAGCAAGTGTTCCACAGGGGGACTAAGATTGCCATCAACATATCTACCTTTAATCTTCATGCCATCTGACATAGTAATTAATATAAGCTTGATAAGTGGACTATATAATGATAGTTATCTGGGGATCTATATTATATGCGGATATATTAATTTTATATAATAGAGATCTATTATTTTTAATAATGGAGAAATCTATTACTCACTCGTACGGGTAGCTTACTTTGTTACCTTACGATGCTTCCGGAGATCATCGTTCCCGCTGCCCGGTCCTAGACCAGACTTGAACGATCAGGCTGTTGGTGGTGGCCGCACGCAGTCTGACATATGTACCACAGGCCCGCTGATCAGAAATTGAGTTGAGGACGTTTCCTGTCGAAGACAGCCAGAGGTGTATTGGTAATTCCCCTTGTGCATGTAGGAAGGACGTTGACAAGTCGAGGTTCTCTGACACTTATCGAATTTTCTTTTAGTATATTTACATTTCTACTTTTTACTGGAAGTACCTTGCACCGTCTGCTAAGTCTCTTGCTTTCTTTCGGAGTGATTTCAGCGGTCTAGTCTGGGATCAATTCGTCCAGGAAGTTCCAAGTGTAAATTATGATGTACCTTTCTCGCCTACGTTTCAAGGAGTACAGTTGAAGGGACTTCAAACTTTCCCAGTAGTTCAAATGTTTGCTGGAGTTTATACGAGCAGTGGAAGTTGTGTGTACGCGTTACAGCATACCAAGACGCTCTCCTGCTGTGAAAACTGTCAGTATAGATGGCGTAACACAGCACTCTCAGCAACAGTGACAACACTAACACATTTGTCTCCATCCATGTAAGATACTTGTAGGATACTTGTAAGATACTTGTAGGATACCTGTAAGATACTTGTAGGATACCTGTAAGATACTTGTAGGATACCTGTAAGATACTTGTAGGATACCTGAAAGATACTTGTAGGATACCTGTAAGATACTTGTAGGATACCTGAAAGATATTTGTAGGATACCTTTAAGATACTTGTAGGATACCTGTAAGATACTTGTAGGATACCTGTAAGATACTTGTAGGATACCTGTAGGATACGTGTAAGGTGCCTGTAAGGTTCCTGTAAGATACCTGTATTCAGAGTTCAATAGTGATTGTCCTGAAGTTCTTGTGAGATATCGACGGTGTTTGTGATGTTCAGTGCAGTGTTGTTCGTTCTTGTGTTGCAGGTATTATAATCACATCTAAGGTGTCCCGTAGCTTGATCTCTAGCTCACTCAGCTCACACACTGAGATCCGGGGGTCGATCCCCAGTACAGGTGGAAACATTAGGACGTCTTTCCTTTAGACACCTGCTGTCACTGTTCACCTAGAAGTAAAATAGGTACCTGGGTGTTAGTCGACTGGTGTGGGTCGCATCCTGGGGACAAAATTGACCTAATTTGCGGGAAATGCTCAGCATAACAAGCGGCTTTCTATATAGTAGTATGTCACTGATGTCACCTATGGCCTGTATACCTTGTACATGTACTTGTAGAAATAAAGATTTATTATTATTATTATTATTATTATTATTATTATTATTATTATTATTATTATTATTATTATTGCCTTTCCACCCACGCCCACCCACCTCTCCCATCCTTCCCTCCCCACTGAACAATATTACCAAGAGGTCTGACCACCACCACCACCACCACACTGGTACCAGTTTCAGAAAGTCTCACATGTTATCCACAAGCAAGACGGGTATTAGAGTATTTATGAGGCTCGGGTACCGTGGGAGTTTGGTACCTCTGAGAACACTCGCCATTCATTGCCCGTGGCCTGGTAGGCCACGCTCTCGCTTCACGCTGAGTGTCTGTGGTTCGATCCCTGGCAGGGGTGGAAACATCGGGTGTGTTTCCTTACACCTGTTGTCCCCGTTCACCTAGCAAGCAAGTAGGTCCCCGGGTGTTAGTCCAATGGTGTAGGTGGCATCCTGGGGGACAAGATTTAAGGACCCCAATGGAAATAAGACACAGTCCCTCGATGACGCACTGACTTTCTTTGGTAATCCTAGGTGGCTAACCCTCCCAGGTTAAAAATCCGAAAAAAATCTTACCGACGTTTTATCTCCATCTTCCTTAGTTACCGCTTGTGTAGCTGCGTTTTTTAGGGGGAATGGACTTGATTAGATCGAGCAAGATGTGCGTGTGTGTGTGTACTCACCTATTTGTACTCACCTATTTGTGGTTGCAGGGGTCGAGTCTTAGCTCCTGGCCCCCGCCTCTTCACCGGTTGCTACTGGGCCCTCTCTCTCCCCGCTCCATGAGCTTTATCAAACCTCGTCTTAAAACTGTGTATGGTTCCTGCCTCCACTACGTCATTTTCTAGGCTATTCCACTGCCTTACAACTCTATGACTGAAGAAATACTTTCTAATATCTCTCTGACTCATTTGTGTCTTCAACTTCCAATTGTGGCCTCTTGTTTCTGTGTCCCCTCCCTGGAACATCCTGTCTTTGTCCACCTTGTCTATTCCACACAGTATTTTATATGTCGTTATCATGTCTCCCCTGACCCTCCTGTCCTCCAGTGTCGTCAGGCCGATTTCCCTTAATCTTTCTTCATAGGACATTCCCCTTAGCTCTGGAACTAACCTTGTGGCAAACCTTTGTACTTTCTCTAGTTTCTTGACGTGCTTTATCAAGTGCGGGTTCCAAACAGGTGCTGCATACTCCAGTATGGGCCTGACATACACGGTGTACAGTGTCTTGAACGATTCCTTACTAAGGTATCGGAATGCTGTTCACAGGTTTGCCAGGCGCCCATATGCTGCAGCAGTTATCTGATTGATGTGTGCTTCCGGAGACATGCTCGGTGTTATACTCACCCCAAGATCTTTCTCCTTGAGTGAGGTTTGCAGTCTTTGGCCACCTAGCCTATACTCTGTCTGTGGTCTTCTGTGCCCTTCCCCAATCTTCATGACTTTGCATTTGGCAGGATTAAATTCGAGAAGCCATTTGCTGGACCAGGTGTCCAGTCTGTCCAGGTCTCTCTGAAGTCCTGCCTGGTCCTCATCAGATTTAATTCTCCTCATTAACTTAACATCATCTGCAAACAGGGACACTTCTGAGTCTAACCCTTCCATCAAGTCGTTCACATATACCAAAAATAGCACTGGTCCTAGGACCGACCCCTGTGGGACCCCGCTCGTCACAGGTGCCCACTGTGATACATCATTACGTACCATGACTCGTTGTTGCCTCCCTGTCAGGTATTCTCTGATCCATTGCAGTGCCCTTCCTGTTATATGCACCTGATGCTCTAGCTTCTGCACTAATCTCTTGTGAGGAACTGTGTCAAAGTCCTTCTTGCAGTCCAAGAAGATGCAATCAACCCACCCCTCTCTCTCGTGTCTTACTTCTGTTATTTTATCATAAAACTCCAGAAGGTTTGTGACACAGGATTTGCCTTCCGTGAATCCGTGCTGGTTGGCATTTATACTCTTGTTCCGTTCCAGGTGCTCCACCACTCTACTCCTGATAATCTTCTCCATAATTTTGCATACTATACACGTCAATGACACAGGTCTATAGTTTAGTGCCTATTTTCTGTCTCCTTTTTTAAAAATGGGAACTACATTTGCCGTCTTCCATACCTCAGGTAGTTGCCCAGTTTCCAGGGACGTGTTGAAGATTGTGGTAAGTGGCACGCACAACATATCTGCTCCCTCTCTAAGGACCCACGGGGAGATGTCCGGTCCCATTGCCTTTGAGGTATCGATGTCCCTTAGCAGTTTCTTCACTTCCTCCTCATCTGTATGTGTGTGTGTGTGTGTGCGTGTGTGTGCGTGTGTGTGTGTGTGTGTGTGTGTGTGTGTGTGTGTGTGTGTGTGTGTGTGTGTGTGTGTGCCTACCAGAAGGCCACCCACATATTTATTTAGTGCTTAATTGATTTAAAACATTGTCTATGTCACATCCCCACCACGACAAACACATCACTACCACGACAAACGAACCCCACCACGACAAACACTCTCCCACCACGACAAACACACCCCCTCCACGACAAACACACCCCCACCACGGCAAACACACCACACCACGACAAACACACCCCCACCATGACAAACACACCCCCACCACGAGACACTCCCACCACTACAAACACACCCCCACCACGACATACACATTCCCACCACGACAAACACACCCCCAACACGACAAACACGCCCCACCACGACAAACACACCCCACCACGACAAACACACCCCACCACGACAAACACACCCCCACCACGACAAACACACCCCCAACACGACAAACACACCCCACCACGACAAACACACCCCACCACGACAAACACACCCCACCACGACAAACACACCCCCACCACGACAAACACACCCCCACCACGACAAACACACTCCCACCACGACAAACACATCCCACCACGACAAACACACCACTACCACGACAAACACACACCCCACCACGACAAACACTCCACCACCACAACAAACACCCCCTCACCACGACAAACACACCCCCACCACGACAAACACACCCCACCACAAACACATCAACTCCACCACAAACACGCCACCGCCATAAGCACACCACCACCACAAGCACACCACCACCACAAACACACCACCACCATAAACACACCACCACAAACACACCACCACACCACAGTACAACACTCCCAGCGTCCCCTAGACACCACCAAGGTGATCCGCAGGTTCGAACACCAGGTTCGCACAGTAAAGTTCCTTCTGTGTGGGTGTCCCTCCTGAGACGCGGCGCTCCACTAGGGTAGGTACAGGTACCAAGAACCATCAGGTAGAACAAGGTAGCCAGCTTGAGGAAGGAGGGAGCCGCTAGAGGTCCTGGTCGGTATTCCTTCAACTGACCACTTGGATGGAGTCTTGACCCCCCTCCCCCCTCAGTCGACCGTCTCTTCCGTTTCGGTCTACTTTTGTGATGCATATAACCCGAGGTTCTCAAGACGCTCGTGTGTGATCAGGGAGACAGATATTGCAGGGTTTTTTTTTCTAACTCCTTTGTGTGTGCAAGGATAAGAAGGGATTTGGAGTTCTCAGACCTAAGTATCTGGGATTTTGGGAAGAGGTATATGGGAGTGCATGGGAGGATACTGAAATATACATGGGAAAGAGAGATAGACAGGTTGTGGATTTTAAGTTTTGCTTTCTGCTGTGGGCTATCTACAGTCCGGCCATCTGTGCTGTACTGTAGGTAGCATACCCAGAGAAGCGAGCAGTTGGTATCGAGAGACAATGAGAGAGTGAGAGAGAGAGAGAGAGAGAGAGAGAGAGAGAGAGAGAGAGAGAGAGAGAGAGAGAGAGAGAGAGAGAGAGAGAGAGAGAGAGATGAGCTACTGATAATAGCCTCGATATAAAACGCAAGGTATTGTGCCATCTGAATTCCAGAGTATTAATCTCTCTCTCTCTCTCTCTCTCTCTCTCTCTCTCTCTCTCTCTCTCTCTCTCTCACTCTCTCACTCTCTCTCTCTCTCTCTCTCTCTCTCTCTCTCTCCAGCCTCCACAGCCCAAGGAGTTGGGTTGTCCCATAACCACTTCCTGTCGTAGGTCATAACAATGCCGCCTGACCGTGAGCACCTTCGTCCGGTAAAAGCAGTCTGAAGGTGGCCCCCACCTGTCCTTCCAGCACCAAGAACACCCCCCTCCAGTACACCCTCCATCACCAAGAATACCCCTCTCCAACACCCCCACCTCCAGTACCACAGCTTCAACATAGCTGCACCAACACTCCCCGCCACCTTCCCTAAATAGCTCTACAATACAAATGTTGAACTCATTACACGTCTCCAAAATATGTGCAGAGTCTTGCCCCAGCACCACCACTTTGGCAGCTTCCCTAACATGAATCCCCAAATTTACCTCCAACACCACTCCCAACACCACCCCCAACACCACCCCCAACACCACCCCCAACACCACCCCCAACACCACCCTCAACACCACCCTCAACACCACTGGTATGTCACACTGAGCCTCTTCGAGCCTCGAGCCTCCAAACAATAGGGGGGAACAAGTTCAGGCTTGCATTAAAGTTTCAAATTCCTTCTAAGACATCAAAGAAGGGATCCAATGCCCTTCATTGATCCCAAACCCTCCCTCTTCCTCCCTCGCCCCCCACCCCCACCACTCCCCCACCAAACTACCTGTCTGCTTACTGCCCCGTTCATCCATATACCAACTAAACCCCGATAAGAAAATCTAAATATAAGCACTCATAATTCAACTAAATTTGCTTTGATTCTATTGTTTTCTGTACAAGGGAGTTTCATAAAGGATCGAAGTGTGTGTCTATAATCTAAGGTGTTGGTTGTGGCCGGTGTTGGTGAGGGTGTGAGGGAGGTTTAATGTACCTGTCTAGCTGTGAACCTGTCTACCTGTCTGTCTACCTGTTCGTGCCGTGGGTGACTGAGGGATGTATTGTCCTGATCAGCCTCGCCGTTTACTCACCAGAGTATGGGCAAAGGTGGAGTGGGTGGGAGCGGGGGGTTGTTGGTCGCTTAGGGTGGTGGTTGGATGTTGGGGTAGGGGGAGTTGAGAGGTGGTTGGTTGTGGTGGAGGCGGTGGGGGTTGGTTGTGGAGGTGGGGGTTTGTTGTGATGGTGGAGGATAGTGATGATGATGGGGTTGTGTTTGAAATAGTGGTGGCAGATAGTCGAGAATAAATTGGTATCAACCGTAATGATGATTATGAAGAATCAGACACATGTGCAACATCTCGGTATCTTTACTTATAGACGTTTCGCCATCCAGTGGCTTTATCAATACAAGGATATAGTGTGAAGACTAGAAATATATACAGCAGACAGTGGAAGATGAGGTAATCAGTCCGTCAGCCTAGAAGCAGGCGCCGAGCACCATACTGGCGTCAGATGAGGGAGGTGTAGCAGACGAAGACATTGTCACTGGTAACCGGGATGGTATTTGTTTTATTAACACATCGGCCGTTTCCCACCGAGGCAGAGTGACCCGAAAAAAAGAAGAAACACTTTCATTATGATTCACTCCATCACTGTCTTGCTAGAGGCGCACCTACACTACACTTAAAAGAAAAACTGCAACATATCCACAGTCCTCCAGGACTCAAGTCCCTGATGGTATTGTGTACCATTATTATGCAGCTTGTTAGACACAACAACATGGCGAAATCTTGATACAGAGGACATCATCGCAACCTTCTCGCTAATTCCTGGTCCAGCTCTTGGGTAGGACCTACTTCCACTGAGGAATCCCTCCTACCAGTGACAATGTCATCGTATCATACCCCCGGCTGGGATTGAACCCGCGGTCATAGAGTCTCAAAACTCCAGCCCGTCGCGTTAGCGTCTAGTGGCTAACGCGACGGGCTGGAGTTTTGAGACTCTATGACCGCGGGTTCAATCCCAGCCGGGGGTATGATTTGTTTGCAATCGTGTCATTACGATTTCTTGAGACAATGTCATCGTCTGCTACACCTCCCTCATCTGCCACCATTATATAAGCACCAACCTTCCTGCCTGCGCTTCACATTCAAGACTACGGTGCTTGCCACCTGCATCCAGGCTGACGGTTTTTTTACCTCATCTTCCACTGTTTGTTGTATATATTTCAAGTCTTCACACTATATCCTTGTATTGATACAGCCACTGGATGGCGAAACGTCTATAAGTAAAGATACCCAGATGTTGCATGGCTGCTTTCAAGGAGCTGGGCAGATACTTAAAGTCAGTGCCGGATCAGCCGGTCTGTGGTTCGTACGTTGGACTACGTGCGGCCAGCAGTAACAGCCTGGTT